>NC_041395.2:78554634-78854634 GCF_900747795.2 Erpetoichthys calabaricus
GTCTATGGGAATTTGCTGGACAAACAGGTAGACATATTCCAGATAACTAGAAGTTCTCAGCATGGTACACAGCTGCCTAGTTTGTTTCTCAATCTCCAAAAGGGTCGTTTTCCTTCATTTGTTGTTTTTTTATTCCCTCAATTTGCATGATGAAGGCCAGATGGTTGAAAGAAAAAATAACCTTCAAAATGTGTTCCTTAATACTTGAAGCAGAAGACAGAGAGTATGTAAAGTATGTTAATACAATAATACTTTTATAACAAAACAGTTGTATGACAAAACTGTAAAGCTAATTCCCTTGTTTCACTTGGATGCAAATCTGAGCCCCTTCCCAAACATTTTATACATTTCAATTACAGTGTATAAAAAGCTTTGGATTAAAGATAAGTTAATTAAATTAAAACAAATCTTTAAAAATATTCTGATCAGTAGTTGGAATCAAAGTGGATATATCATGTAGGATATGATAATAAGCATCCGAGAACTAACTGTGAGTCCAATGTTGGGCATATTTTCATACACACCCACAGTCACTCATATTAGGCCAAATTAAAGTTGCCACTTCAACTACAGTAACACACTTTGGTATGGGAGATGAAAACCTGAGTACTAAAAGAAGAAGTGCATAAATATGGACAGAATATACAAACTCACATAGATATTTTCCTGGCTGAGATTAAAACAATTAGAACAGAGTCTCTTGAAATAGTAAATCATACAATCATCAAATACAGTATATTATTCAAACTAATGAAGAGTAGTTTAGTTTTTTTTCTATGCACATTTATTGTAATAACTATTTTAGAGTTCAATGCTTTCCAGAACAATGTATTAATATACTTAGACACATTAACACAGAACATAACAGTAAAACAAAGTGTAACCAGATATGATGGTAATTGCTTTAAAAAAGGCGGCATTATCATAAAATAAGATAATGCAGAAAATATTTTAAAATCAAGAAACAAAATTCCCCATAATCTAAGACAGAAGTGTGTAAGCCCTTGATGTTTGGAAGCAGACTACTTGATGATGCACCATCAGATTGTGCGTGTCAATGGAGAGTTATAAAACCTTTTCTGGGTTGTTACTGAACACTCTCTACTCATAACCTAGAATACTCATTACATTTTAAACAGGATGAATTACTGTAGCATGCCATTTTCAGAAATCTGTGATGTTATTTTATAAATTCTTATTGTAATGCTTGGACTAATAACAAAAACAAAAATATGTTTTAGCTATGGTGGTAGCTAGAGTGTATTACATAAATATAAATTATTCGTTCTGCAACCTTTACTTACTGGTATCACTATCTTGTAATACTGTTGTACCCAAACAAAGAAATGTCCAATTAGGATGGATTCCATTTTCTGAATATGCTCATTTCAGTTTAGGGTTGCACAGAGCCAAGGGGTTTCCCAGCAGCCTTGGAAAGGCACCAGTCCTGGATGGGGTATTGGTCCACTGCAGTGAATGCTCATTTAAATTCCCGCATTCACTCAAACTGTACATAAAGTACTCAAGAAATTAACAAGCCCTGATATATTTATGTGTTCTATCTGTAGCAGTTTAGATGGTTTAGAAACAGAAAAGTGGTTGATGCACTAATAAAAGAGAAAGTCCAAAACATATTTGGTTGAGAAATTAGTTAAGCAGGCACCTACATCAAATCTGTATCAAATCTGTGCAACTGTCTGAGCCTGAAAACTAGGAAAGGAACACTGTGTAAGGAAAAAAAGCAATGTCTGGCAAATAGCCTAAGTGCATTATGGATAATTATATATTGCACTTTTTTAATGATGTACATTGTGGCACGTGATCATTTCTTTTTTAGCAAAGCTCTCTTCAAGAAGCATTGCATATACATAGTTATCCATATATTATGTTACTTTGTCTGGCCAGATTCACGTTATGTAGCAATTCAACTTTTCTTGCTATGTCTTGTCTCATTATAATAAGAAACCCAGTAAGTCACTGCTGACTTCTTTTTAAGTGTTCTTTCTCATGGTTCTTGCAGTTTCAAAAATAACAGCCAAAGATTAAGCAAAAATGTTTGTTTTCTTTTTCCAATAAACAAATTAAGATTTATATTTACAGTAACTAGCTGTTTCCAGTGGCTCTGCCCGCATAGACATGAAACAGGACAGTAAGGAGGGCCCTGCCTGTCTCCCTACTCCTGATGTCACGCTTCCCCCTCCCCTTGGCCTGCAGCCAAGTATGATTCTTAGTGCGATGAGAGAAGTTTCAAAATCAACCAGAATGTTCAAGCAATTTCCAGAAAAAAGCCTGATCTAAATCCATTAAGTAGTTCTCTTATTCGCTAGCTAAGCTGATGTAAGATACACCCCAAGGTGGGCGTGTGAGTGAGGAGGGCCCCGCCTACCTCCCCTTGGACCGCTGTGTCTCTCTCGGATCTGCGCAAATAAATAGGTACCACAAGTGAACTATGATACATAGCGCAATTAGAGAAGTTGCAAAATCAACCAGAATGTTCTAACAAATTATAGAAAAACACTGATCTAAATCCGTCAAGTAGTTCTGAAAAGCAGACAGACAGACATTGGATTTTATATATATAGAGAAGTGTTATTTTAGTTTTACAGCTAATATTTTGATACAGGGCCAGATTTAATTTTTAGGTTGGTCACAAGGTTTGTTTTTGCATGGGGTGATTGCTATGAACAAGTGAGTGTGATTGTACCTAGTGATACGCTCGTACACCTTCCTGATATGATCCTTGTAGCAGGCATGCTGTTTATTTTTGGATAGGAATGAGAATGGGAAAGTTATTATATAAATAAAATGTCTTATTATTATTATTAAAGAAGTAGGTTTCTGCATGTCTGTAGCAGTACGCTGAGCCAAAACATCGCAAAAATCTCATTTGCATAAATAAATACATTTGTAATGTTTCAACATTAAAAAACTGGTGCAATAACAAATGAATGGAAAACAATATTCATAAATAGAATAAAGAAAATTCAAAATGCACTTCTGGCAAGTAGCCTTTTTTTTGCAGGTCCACACAATTCTTAATGCGATCATTTTGTTTGTGTGTGTTATCACTCATCGTATTTTAAGCACCTAGCAGACTATACCAATTAACTCCCATAATATGGTTTACATGGAGTAAATTTTCAGCATTTATTGGACCAAGTGTGGAAAGGAGCAAAATCGTCAGCATGGACTTAAATTAACAATGTATCATCTTTATCAGGACAATGGGGAGAAGCATCATGAACCAATAAAGGTATGTTTGAAATCAGCATGTTTAGTAGTGAATTAACCAAATAGTTATGCTTGTGAGAAAACAGTACAATTCATAATTATTTGATTGGAAATGGTATTGTCAAGTCACAAGGGAAAAATGGAGTCCAGCTGACTAATAAGGTCAGGAAAGGAAAGGACAGAACAGGTCAGGAATGGTATGTACAAAAACAACGTAAATGCACTAATTTTACTGTATCTAATCTGGTAATGTAGAACATTTATTCCTAATTTTTATAAGGTAGCAATACCACCCACTTACCTGTTGTATAAATCTGCTGCAATCCTAATAAAATGGACTAATTAATGAGAGGAATCATTTCAGCATTTATAATATTATGTACAGGACCATTTTATACTGTCGTAATATTACAGGCATGCCCTAGGACAATGGTCTCAAACTTCAGTCCTGGAGGGCCGCAATGGCTGCAGGTTTGCATTCTAACCCTTTTCATAATTGGTGACCAGTTTTTGGTGGTAATTAATTCCTTTTTCTTTCATTTTAATTGACTTGTTTTTATGAGATTTGTTCCCCTGAATTTCTTCATCATTCCTCTGAATTGCTTAATTTCTTTCCTTAAATCGCACCCAAACAGAAATGAAATGTGAAGTGAGTGGCCCCACAGAAGACCAACTAAGTCAGGGCCTCAAACTCCAACCAATTTCACTCCAACTAGTTGCTTAATTAGGAGCCGATTCTTGTTGTTAATTAAATTCATTCTTTAATTCCATGGCTTATTCTGCTCTGATTGTGCAATGGCATACATTTCCAAAATTATTGATTTTCTATTTTCAAAGAGCCGTGTTAAAATGTTTTATGGAGATGAGCAGATCAGCAGTCCGGAGACCTTTATCTTTCTTTTTTTTCGGATATTGTGTGATGGACACAGTATGCTGGTCATGTTTGGTCTCATTTTTTATCTCATTATTGTTTGACTGCTAATTAAGGAAAAAGAAACAATCGAGGGGTCTGAGTCTTCAAGAACAAGTCAATTAAAATTAATTCAAAAGAAGTTAATTAGTAGCAAAAACAGGTCACTAATTAAGAAAATGGTTTTAATAAAAACCCGCAGCCACTGCAGCCTTCCAGGACTGGAGTTTGAGACCACTGACATAGGAGAACATCTACATTGGGGATGGAGATGAATGACACCCAGCAATTTATATAAACAGAAATCTGTTTCCTAGAGAATTAAGTGTCATGTAATAAGTTCAAATCCTTGATGTTTACTTACAGAGTAGACAACACGTCAGTACCTCTTGCAGGTGCCAAGGTGAATGGCCTGGCATCCCCAGTGGGACACAGAGAGATTTTTTACCCAACCAGGGGACCATAATGGAAAGACATTATGGAAGGAGCTGCAACCCAAAAGGGATGGTTAGCAATCTTTATCCAAGTCTGGGTAAAAAAGTAATAGATAGACTGGGCAGTTCATTCTACCACACGATAGGTGGCAGTGTCCCTCCAGTTAGGACACCTATCAGGCTTGCATGGGAGTTGGAGTCTAGAAGAGAAGCCCAGTCAGGGTTGTAAAGTGCCACAAGAGGCAACAGAATGCTGTTCTAGATTCTGTTTGACCCAGAAATGCTCTCTTAGACCACTGCTGCGATACCAGAAGCATTGCTGGTTCCAGTTTAAAAGAATCCTCCCATATCTCCTTGGTGAGTCAAAGCCAAGAGGCAGTAGACAACAGTCACCAGGTGCGTGGAAAGAGTAGAAGAGCATTGTGCTGTGAATTTGTTGGCTGTATTCACTGGGAAAAGTTGGTGACAAAAAAACCTTTATTTGAACCTGGAGTTGTGTTGGGTGACATTGTGTCAGTGGTTTGGTACTCAGTGGCACTCCATGCTGGTTACACTATATATGGAGACACTTGTGATGTCCTATGCTTTTTCTCAGCCACTCAGGTCTGCTGAAGAATAGCATCTGGTGATGCCACCTCTGCGTGGCATCAAATCTCAACCCAGAGTCTTTTCTTGGCTAGTTCGTGGTTGGTGGAATGAGTTGGTCACGTAACTTCAAAATTCTGACTGCTTCAGTGTGTCACCAAGTTTTACTATGTTGATATCTTCTGTAAGTTGCCTTGGATAAAAGCATCTGCTAAACATATAAATGTAAATGTAAAATATGTGTTGTGTAAAGTTTTGTATCTAGCTATGAACTTAGTTTTCAATATTGCCTGATAGATAAATCATTAATGGTTAAGATAGACCACCCAGTGTTATAATGGCCTGTTGGTAAACATATGAGTCAAATGCTCATATAAGTTCATGGCTTTGCAATCCAAACTTAAAGTGAACTTGCAATGGTTCCCCTTAACTAAGTAGTTTGGGTATGTATTGGTCACAAACTACATAAAAAGGGTTAATACTGCCTTTCATCTTGCAAACAACATCTTGCATTTTCATACTATATTTTACTATTTCCATCTAGTACATTAATATATACGAATCAATACACATTATTGTATGCCAGTACAATGCCTGACATGAAGAACAATGACAGTGTCAAATTGTAGTTTCCTGTCCCACGGCACCTTGTATGATCACCTAAACCATAAGTGTCTTGAGCTTCACCATGTATTGTATTAGTTTTACTGTAATATTTAAATATATGCATTGCACATGGCACAGTGATCTCTGGATCCCGAAAAAACTTTTTACATATCTACAGTGCTTGCCACAGTGTGAACATGGTTGAAACTCTACATGTTAAACTTTAGCAGTATCTGAGTATTATTTTCCTCCTCACTCATCCAGGTGATGTAGTAAAAAACTCAATATATAAGTTTAGAGATGTTTATAATCTATGGGAGATCCTAAAAGAACTAAGAAATACTTCAATATACAGGCTGTGATATAACTTGTATATACACGGTATCTCGTTCAAACTTCAAAAACAGCAAATACAAAGACAGCATACTTCTTTGCAATTATTGCAGAAAAACTCACAATGAGCGTGCCCCTTTGTCTGACTTTCTGAATGTGTGATTAAGTGCTTTATTGTTTGCTGGTGGGAAGGGTGAAGGCCTTTGTGAGATTAGATTTTTAATTCAGAAAGGAAAGAAATACCATAGTAATAAACAGGGCTTCCAGGGGAATACCTTGAAGAAGGATTTGAGTGTTAAGAATTGCTCATGAAGCAGGAACATTTGCCAAGAATGCTGTCTTGATGAAAAGTGGCAAGTCAAAAATGCTCTGTTTAGAGCTCAGAGGAGGATTGCTGGCCACGCTGTGAGGCTCAACAACTACTGTTTTTTCGTAAATTGCTGTTTTGTAACTGCCTGCAGTGTACTGCAATGCCATTGTACTTGCAGTAGAATAAAACAGGAGGTCTTCAGTTTGCTTTTTCCCACATAGCAGAAATGAACAGTTGATTGTACAACATTTTGCATAACCCTGAGACCTTTAGAAAGCAAAATGCCATTTTTGTTACTTGCTCTTTAAATGAAGATCCACATTTTAGATGATGTGCTATTAAAATTAAATGTAATCAAATCTATCTGTATGCGGCATTGAAAGGTTCTGTACAGGGAAAACAACTGAATAGTGCCAAGAATAAAAGCACAAGTAGCACTACCTGACAGGGTTTACACAGCAAGTAACAAAAAGGAGCTGTACAAATGCAAGAGAATTATAATATAAAATTATAAAAGAGGGTACACAGTGTTTGTGAGAAACAAAGTAACACAACAACCTATACAGATTAAATACATTTACAGACCAAAATTACAAAGAAGGGTACAGGTAAAGAAACTGAAAAATCTGAGTAGCTTGCAGGGCTAAAGTTATTACGCATAATAAGATGTTATATTACAGTTTCATAGAACCATTAGATGCAGTAGCAAAATACAGTCAGGTTTTTGATCCAGATATGAGTGTTTGAGCAGATGGGAGCTCACAAATAAATCTAGGAAAGGAGAAGGGCAACTGCTTGATATGTTCAAATGTAATAAATAGTGCAGACATACATGTACTGTATGTTCAGGAGTGTTGAAACAAACAGCCGTGTAAGTCAGCAATAGGGTTTTGAAAACTATCCAGTACTTTATACTGTAGAAAGCTAGTGTAAACAAGCCCAATGAGAGCTAATGTGGTTACAGGTTTTCTTGGCAGTTAGACTTGATGATTTTTTTTCCAGAAAGACCTTTAAAAACAGAATTGCAGGTGTTCTTTGTTGAATTAATACAGGTGTGAAAAGTACTTTAGTACTGACCTAGAGAGGAGATGGTAAAGTTGGACTGTCAAGCTGGTCACACATAAGATCGGGTAATTTTGTAAAAGAAAAACTTTACTCAAATGAAATAAAGGTTCATATATTTTACAAGTAGTAAATGAGAATAAATTCCTGTTTCTTTTCATCTGTTCAAGAACTGTGGCTGCTGCAGATCATTTGCATTTCAAATAATATAAATGCAACTGTCAAACACAGCCTGACAAAGATGTTAAGAACGTTAGGGCCCATGCACTTTTGTTCTCTAACCAGATTATAGCAGTTTGTTTTTTGCATTTTGTAATCTTGTTTATTCATTGATGGTTGAAATTTGCCAGAAAAATATAGCCTTCATCAGGATGTGTACCTGCTGCTTTTAATATTTAATGGTATTTGACAAACATTCTCGTTCAGAGGTTAGATCTAAGTTCAGCATAGCCACTTTGCACCTCCATTGTTTGTTGGTAGAGGCTGATGTATTTGTTTGAAATGTTTATTCTTAACTCTTGTGGAAGATCAGCCCGACTACAGACAGACACAGGATACACAGAAGTCCCAAAACACTTACGTTTAATTTTTTTTCTCCTCTTAACACACAGCACCTTACACAGTTATTAAATCAACCACAATAATGCTCACAGTCTTTTTCTCTTTCCTTTCTTTCGTCCTCTATGTTGCCCACACTCCTCCACTCGCAAGCTCCATCTTCTGCCTCCCAACTCCAGTTCCTCAAATGGAGTGATGCGGCCCCTTTTATATTGTTCCCAGATGTGCTCCAGGTGCTCCTTGATGATTTTCCTGCAGCATTTCCTGGTGTGGCAGAAGTGCTGCATGGACAACTGGAAGCACTCCAAGTGTGCCTGGATTCATTAGTTGTCAGAATTTGGTATAATTTTGCCAATAATTTTGGCAGTATTTTATGAACAGCGCAGAGGTTTTGAATAGGGACATTCTTTCTTGAAGATTTTTAGGCATCATAGCCTGTAAATACCACAAGATATGCATGTTTTTAATAAAACAAGCAGTAGAATGAATCATGAAACATGAAATTTGCCAAATGAGAGGAAACTATTCAGTCCATCAAACTTGTTTGTTTAGCTAATAGCTAAAGCTGTTCCTATTATCCCATCCAGATTTTTGTTAAAGGTTGTTTAGGTTTCCGCTTCTACTACATGCATCGGTAGTTTGTTATGGACTCCCATAACTCTCTGAGTAAAGAAGTGCTTCCTGGCATCAGTTTTAAATGCACTTCCCATTAATTTCCACTGATGTCCTCAAATCAATTTAAATCACCCAACCCACAACCCTGACATCAAGAGTCTCATGTGACTATTGTCACAAGAGTCTCGTGTGAGCTATCCGGGCTATGAAGTGAAGTGGTCTACTTAGAGCTAGTTTAGAAAGTGTTGTTATCAAATTGGATAAAGTAATAAAAATGTTTTTCTTTTTTAGGATACATGACTGACACCATATTATATAAATAATTGGTATTATTTGTTATCTGTGATGGACTGGTGCCCTGTACAAGGTTTGTTCTTGCCTTGAGTTATGTGCTAACTCGGATGGGCTCTAGTACCCCCTGTTTAGGACTATGCGTGTCACACTGACTGATTTGTTATTAGGGCCTGCTTTATTTTTCATATTTATTTAAAATATACAAATAACCCTAGGAGCTTTTATAAAGTATGTACAAGTGACAAAACACAGTACATCATTAATGAAATCATTTGATAAACAGAATTTTCCAGTTTTTATTGTAAATTTACTATTTTTTTACCTTTTGTGTTAACTATTATTTTTGCTGCCACAGGTCAACCTCAGTCTTGTTGCAGAACTAATCCAAGACTGTAACTGTGTATTAAATATTTTAAAAACCAATGTTGTATCTCCGTTACATAGATGACATCTTCATAATCTGGACTGCCAGTGAGAAGGCCCTCCTCCATTTTCATAATGAATATAATTGTTTTCACCCCAACATAAAGCTGAAGCTGAATTACTCAAAAACAGAAGTCAGCTTCCTTGACACCACCGTTCAACTGAAAGACAACACCCTTGTAACTTCTGTTTTTCACAAACCGACAGACAGACGGACCTACCTGAAAAGTGATAGCTTCCACCCCAAGCATATAAGGCGCTCCATTATTTTCAGCCAAGCAATACGGTACAATCGTATTTGCTCAGACCCGACAGACCGTGATTAACAACTGCAGGAGCTCAGACAAGATTTCATCAGACAAGGTTACACCCCCAAAACAACAGACACTCAAATAAGAAGAGCTACTGCCATACCCAGAGACAACCTTCTGGAATATAAAAACAAAGACAACAAGAACCGCATCCCCCTTGTTGTCACCTACAACCCACATCTTGAAACACTTCGAAAAATTATAAAAGAACTTCAGCCAATACTAAACAATGACCAAACACTGAAAAATGTATTTCCTGAACCTCCCCTCCTGGCATACAGACAACCACCAAATCTTCAACAACTAATAGTCCGAAGCTCCCTAAGTGAACCAACAGAAAATGACACATCTCCATGCCTACAGAAAAGATGCAAAACATGTGCCCACATCTATGATACCGACCGTATAGTTATACCACACTGCCAACCTGAACATCACATAAAGGGATCATTTTCCTGCAGATCATCTAATGTAGTCTACCTAATTTTCTGCATGAAATGTCCTGACACTGCACTCTATGTGGGAGAAACTGGACAAACACTCCGTCAGAGAATGAATTTACACAGGTTCCACATTAAACATGGCAACACAGATGTTCCTGTAGCGGCCCACTTCAACAGCCATGGACACTGTGAGAGGGACTTTAAAGTCACAGTGCTTATGGGCAACTTCAAAACACAGCAAGAGAGAAAAGAATGGGAAGTTAAACTCATGCTAAAATTTAATACATTACAACATGGATTGAATAGAGACAAGAGTTTTATGGCCAGATATGAGGATTGTTTACATCTCTCAGAATGACAGACAACCTGTCTACAGATCCACATTGTTTTGAAAAAACTCATTACAAACTTCAAAAGACTTTGTTGGACAGTTATCTTATCCAGAGATCTTGACAATACATTCTTCTCTCTCTTGTTAAATTAACTCTAGCCTGAATTAATCTATTAATTTTTTACATTTAAAATTTCTCATTTAAAGATTTACCAATGTTGTTTCTTGTCCTAGAGTGTGTATGTAAACATAGGGAACTCCAGTCTCTGTATTACATCTTGCCTGAAGAAGGGGCCTGAGTTGCCTCGAAAGCTTGCATATTGTAATCTTTTTAGTTAGCCAATAAAAGGTGTCATTTTGCTTTGCTTTGCTTTTCTTTAAAAACTTAAGAAAAGCACACTGATTTATTCTACATGTTTCAGGGAGAAATTAACATAAATGTATTATCTGCGTTAAACTTTACAGTTTAATAAGTAATGATCAATGCAGCTTTTGCATACTCTGTTTACATAAAACATTTATCCAATACGCAATGTTAAAATATAATTAAAAACTGTATTAATACAACCTGTATTGTCTCCACTGTAGATGGCTGTACATCAGAATGTTGCAATACATGTGGTACAGCCTCTTCTGGATAGTAGAAAAACGAAGTGAGGAAAACTTTAGAAGTAGGAAAACTGTGGGGAAGCAAGGGGTTGCGGTTTCCTTACTTATGGTCCTTGAATTGGGTTGCGTTATGGAGTAGTAGGGTGGGGTGTGGGCACCAAACACGAGGCTTTTACATTATTTTCATTTCTGCCAGAATGGCTTACGTTCTCCTTTACAGGGTTTGCTTTGTATTTCAATAAAAATTTGATCGCAAAAAAACTTTAATACAGTATGTTGCCAGACACTCGGTTTATGGGTCGTCTTCAGAGCTCTGGACTAATCTGTAACACAACTCCCGCACATGAGATGGTGTTGTCTGTAATGCCTTCTCCTCTTTTGCCCTCAGACATGAAGACATCCATCCAGAGGACTGAAGTCACTCCCACCTCCTGCCTGGAAGCTCTGCCCCTTCCATAACCCTCTGTATATAAAATCCCACAACACCAGATGTCAGCATTTATTCTTGAACTGGCGCCTGTGAATAATCAACTCACAAATAGTAATGGTTGAGTGAAGAATTCATCACAACCCTTGTTTATTCATTTTTAATTTATTTTGGGCCGGCGGACTGCACCATAACAAGGGGTTCGCAACAAGATGCCACAAATCTTTATCTTGTACTCTGCTGTTTTGTTACAATGTGTACATTTTTTATACAGTATTTCTAAGTCAAATTCATATCATTAATTTTTTTTTAATTTGACCCTCCCTTTCTCCTCTCACTCTGCACTGTCTGAAACATGTTGGCATGTGGGGTATGTATTCCATATAAACATAAATGAACAAATTGAATCAATAAATAAACAAATTGATCATGACTCATTTGAAAGTATAAAATTAGACTTCCCTAACTAGAGTAAAACTGAAGCAATATTACATGTTTGTTAAATTTCTAATTTAATTCACAAAATTCTGTGGTACATATGTAGAAAATGCTTCATATATTTGAATGAGAAAGAAAGGGAAATTTAGATTTACAGAGCCTCAAAGAATATGCACAATTGAACCAGAGTTACAAGAGCAGTGCCTTAGTGTGTATCAAAAACATTTTGCATACATTTTGGAAGCAAATGACATCAAGCTGGAGTTACAAGAAGACTCCTTCTTTTCATGCTATCAACAAAAGTCATAAACGCAAGTCATAATGACAAAACCATCCATCCATCCATTATCCAACCTGCTATATCCTAACTACTGGGTCACGGGGGTCTGCTGGAGCCAATCCCAGCCAACACAGGGCGCAAGGCATGAAACAAACTCCGGGCAGGGCGCCAGCCCACCACAGGGCGCACACACACCAAGCATAATTTAGGATCACCAATGCACCTAACCTGCAGGAGGAGGAAACCGGAGTACCCAGAGGAAACCCACGCAGACTTGGGGAGAACATGCAAACTCCATGCAGGGAGGACCCAGGAAGCGAAGCCGGGTCTCCTAACTGCGAGGCAGCAGTGCTACCCACTGCGCCACCTAATGACAAAACCTTACAACAAAATAGTTAAAAGTGTTGTAAGACTTTAAATGCTCAGGAAAAATAAAATAAGCAAATGCCTTACCAACAAAACAGGTAAATGAAGAAATTATGAACTGATTATGCTGCTACAACAAAAGGGCTAGCTGCCATTTATGAGTTCAGAAATGTCTTGGAAGAGCAGCAGAGAGACCAATTAGTGTATGGCATTAGCAGCAAACAGCTAAGAGCTAAGCTTCCAGTCATGACATATGGACAGCTGCTTGGTTCGGCAAAATTCTCTGACATTATAAATTACTTTGAATACAGTTCCAAAAGTCTTCAAATGTCCTAGATGCCACTGCTAATGAGTGAGACAATGAATGCGTAAAAAGGTATAAATAAGATTTGAAAAACTAAAAATAATGAAAAACAAAAGATAACAAAGTCAGAGGAAAACAAAATATTTTTGGGATGGAAACTAAAACCTTTAAGTACAAAAAGTGCTAAAAAAAGGGGTCCCTGACTTCTATCAAAATTATACAACTATTATTCAAAATGCTTCAATTCAATAAAACTTTATTCTTTACAAGTATTTCAAAACATTATTAAGCAATCTTCAACTAACAGTTGTTATTGGACAAAAATGGAAGCCTGTCAGTTTTCGGGCCAAAAATGATAGTATAGTGACCAGTAAAAACAAAAACAATTTATTTTTCATACAGTCCAAAATCACACAAGGAATGCCTAAATGAGATCTAACAGGCCCTGTTTTTTGACAGCCCCCAGCCGTGATTCTTTAAGAATCCAAGAAAAAACTCCCAAACAAAAAGATCTCATAAGGAAGAAAATGGAAGAAAACTTGGCCCTTCCTCATAGGTGGATAATTGATTTTATTAGATATTTTTTAGTTTAACTGCATATTCAGTTACATCTAGGCCCTCTGCTTCTTAAAGTCAGTAAGTGACTAACTTTGCAAAAGAAACAATTCCTTAATCTTATACTTGCTTCATAATTGGCTATGAGTATACCTGAATTTCTAACTGATCTCAAAAAGCAATTCTAACACAACTATCCTTTATTCTGCAAAAAACACAAAAAAAACCCTGTGATATTATATCTGTCAAATTATTACTTATAGTAAAAAAAATGTACTTGAGCGGTACATTGCTCATACCGGGTGAGGTGATGGTTGCAGACGTCCTTTCTTTTCTACTATTGAAATTCTTTACTCTACCTGGGATGCCAAGAATACTAACAGAGGAGCAACATGATGTTCAACAGTAACATCAGCATGTTCTTGAGACATATATTGCCATATCTTACAGCAGTCTGCTTCTTTGTTAAAGGTTAAGTATTTATAAAACAGCAACATGCTATCCAAAGCAATGTCAGTAACTATCAATAATATTACCTGTTTCTTGCTGTCATATTCAGACCAGGAACTCTCATATGTTCTTTTATTTCACAAAGTATGACTGGGTTATATATACTGGGTTTCACTGCTATATGACAATTCTTGTAAGAATTATGTCTTTTAGTACCCTTTTATATTTTATAAGCCGCAACAAATCTGAAATTTCATGAATGTGAACATTGAGCCTGGAAAGATTTTGAAATGCATGTTGCTAGCCTTAACACCTAATCATCTTTGCGTTCATTCCAAGTACACCACACTGTAGCTTGCGGAGCAGTGTGCGGCTGGATGTTTGGAGAGGGTCCATATGTTGGTGACAGATAGTCAGTGTCTCAGCCTTTCTCACAGCTAATGCTTCATCAGAGAATGTCCTTGTGGCAGCCTGCTGAATTGTGTGGAGCAGGATCTGCAGAGTGCAGTAAAATGTACTTGTGCGTTCACATCCAATGGTTCACTAATCTTGTTCTGGGTTTGTCCTTATCTTCTTAACTCCAAGAAAAGCCAAGCAAAATGACACCTTTTATTGGCTAACTAGAAAGATTACAATATGCAAGCTTTCGAGGCAACTCAGGCCCCTTCTTCAGGCAAGATGTATACATCTTGCCTGAAGAAGGGGCCTGAGTTGCCTCGAAAGCTTGCATATTGTAATCTTTCTAGTTAGCCAATAAAAGGTGTCATTTTGCTTGGCTTTTCTCTACATTCATAATGGCTAACACGGTACAACACCCTAGTACTTCTTAACTCCAAAAAAGATTAGAGAATATCTGGAAAAGCCCAAGAGATATTGAAAGACCATTAAGGTGTAGGTAAATAGCTTTATTAAACAGTAGTCAATGAAATGTCCAATTAAGGTTTCCTTTGGTGGTTAATGTTATTTGTAAGAGCAAGTTTTAGAGAGTTAATGTTATGTTAAATTGATAACTGTATTTATGACTGTATTTTAATATGTCAAAAACATAGTTAAATAGATAATGAATGGTGTGGTTTTCACTTCTGTAAGCTAACATGAAAATGGAATTGATTTCTTATCATTCTGAGTGAAAACATTTTTAGTCTTTGTTCTGCCTAGCAGTTGGCATGGCAGGGAAGACAAAATTTCAAACCGCAGCATAATCTGTAATGTAATATAGCAGAAAGTAACTCATAATGTGAACCTTGAAACTGCTGGTTTATTAGAATCTAGTGTAGAAAACCAGTGTAACGTTAAGTGTACAATATGACTGAAGTTTTAATCTTTGCACTTAAATAGAAAAGAAAATATTTTTCTTTGTTTTGGTTTTCTATTTGGTTTATGTAATAACTTTTTCTTGAAGTTTCTAAAACTAATTTTATTGGACTGTGGATTTTCTTTTGTCACGTGTTTGATGAATCCAGCTTGAGTTTAGAAAAGTTGCGGCTACATTATTTTTAAACTAATTATGTTAATTTTCATCTCATTTGAGGCTTGGGACATGCATATATATGGGGGCACATATGTATACATTGTCACAAAAGCCACAAAGAGCCATAGCAAGGTTTGGGGCAGCCACCCATATATTTGGTTTCCTGGCTGCAAATTGTCGTTTGAATGATAGCACTGCTGTGCAAAAAACCGAGTCCAAAACAGAACTGAGGGAATAGGGAAAAGGTGGAGGCCTTTAAAGGGGAAGACAGGAAGTGAAATCAAAGGGGTTGGGCTCATGAAGGTCTTCGGCCATAGGTTCGAGCCCGGACATGACATCACAGGGGCCACAGCCGGCAAGGTCTCCTTCCATTGGCTCGGTCCCGCAAGTGACATCAAGAGGGCCAGGTGGAATCTCCCATGAATGGTCTACAGGAAAGGGAGAAAAAGAGTCAGTGCACATGACTCGGAACTGCCTTTACTCAAGCCCTTTAGCTGCCTCCCATGCGCACGTGTGTGACAACAGTATATATATATATATATATATATAAGTCTTGACTAAAACACTCATCAGATTTTTTAGTTCACATAAAGGTTAACAGGATAGAGAAAATTGACATTTAACTATATAAGTGCACATAATTCACTTGTTTATCTGCAATATTTGGTAATTAGCGTAAAGAAAATCTGTCATTGTTATAGATTATTAAATACTGTATATTGTAATATACTGTTTCAAGTGTTATTACTGAAGTGAATTGCTACAAAATCCTCTGAATTCTTACTTGGAACAAATGGGACATGTTGTTAATGTTCTCCCTCCATTCTTCTGTCATTCTACTGTCTTCTTTTTGTTAAAGTTAAGAATCACTTTGTTATTAATTAATGTGACATAATGCAATGCCAAATCGTTTAAATAATTCTTACTATATTCTATGCTTTTATTCATAATTTCCACTTTCTAAAATGACATTTTCAAAGATTCCTATGGCATTAGAAAACTCATATTTTCTAGATAAACTTTTTTAACCCCATAGGGAAATTCAAATGCACTCAGCAGGAGAAACAATGGACAGATAATAGAACCAACCAATCGATAAATAAAAATAAACAAACAAAATAAAGGTATATTGTGCAAACTTTTAAAAATAAACTTAAAGAGGAAGCATTGAATTGCCTGATAGCAGAGGGAACAAAAGACCCCCAGAGGAGCTTCTTAGCACACCATGGTTGAATGAGCCTGTGGCTAATCTTGCTATGTTGTTATGATGCTCTACATTTACTTACACGTTATTACACTATAATCACAATACAATAATTAGCCACTATTGCACACAATCTGTCCAATTTAGCTCCCATTTCAAAATTACAGCAAAACAAAAACAATAAGAGTAAAAAGATAATCACATCCTTCCATAAAAAGGAAATTGAAAATATGCCAAGTATACAGTATCAGCTAATTTCTTTGGGGTAACCTAATTTATTTTCTATACTTTTCTATTTTTTCTTCCCAGTTTGAAAACAGTACCACTGATCTCTTTATCTCCATTTAAATCTTATATCTTATATCTCGTGTGCATTACTTCCTTTCCTCTTATTACTAAAAGATCTTTTTTTTTTGGTGCACAGTACTCTCTTATTATAAAATCATTCATACACACTTATTCAAAATAATGTTTTTAGTATGGATCGAGTTAACAGAAAAATTAAAGCCTCTGAATACCTTTGAGAAATAGTCCAAGATCAAAACTGAATTTCCTGGTTTACTGAAACTGCATAACATAACATCTGATCAATCTGACTTATGTGAACCTAGTATGAAGAAACAAGCCCCCAGTGGAACAGGCTGGGACAAAATGTTTCATCAGCCCAAAAGAGTAAGGTGTTGGACCTTAAAGTAATGCTAACCTAACCTGCTTATGTAGTTCCACTTAAAAAATATAAACAATACAATACTTCTGTACTTACAAAACACATTGAATGAGTTGTTATGATAAACTCTCAAAACTCAAAAAGAGGCTTACCTCCAGATTAGTCCTAAAACCTCCAGGGAGGGCTAAAAACTAAGTAAGCCCAGCTCCAAAGTGAAGAAGCAGGCATTGCAGCCTGCTTAGGCAAAAGGAAATCTACCTTATATTTCTCACAAAATGGGAAAATCAAACTTCCTCTAATATTGTATTAACAAAATATAAAAAAAGCAATGGTAAAGGGAATCTAAAAATTTTGCCTACAAGAGGCAAACAAAAGCTAACATAAACCATTTCACAATCCAAAAATGCAAATCCAGAAGAAAAGAGCGAAAACGCCAAAGATCATGCAGAAATGTAAGATTGTGTGTTCAAGCAATATTCTTTGAGTTTCCCTCACTGGATTTTCATCATTCAGTGTTATATTCTTCTCTTTGGTACCTTATTCTCAGGACAGAATATCACGTGGTGCTGAGTAACATATATATTTTATTTTCCTTACTTGATCTGTTTATGCATGCTTATTATGTTTATTTTATGTTTTATTGTTGTTTTGTTAATTTAAAATTATTTTTCACGTTTTTATGTTTTTTTTCTGTAGCTGTCATTTGTGATGTTGAGTTACTGGTACTGTACTGCCACTTTAAATGTAGTTATGGTCCTAGTTCTTTGCAGATGGAACCCCATTAGGCGGGGACACACTAACGTGTCCACTCCTAAACCCTCCCTCTGGCTATTTATACTGAATGAGACCCCTCAGAAGGAGGGATCATTTGTCGTTAGCTGGAGTTATAAGTGAGCTTCACTTTTTATGTCTTTTTTTTATTTCAAGGTTTCTGATTACTGGACTGTGCATTGGGACTTTGTTTACTTCAGATTAGAGGCAACTCTAGTGCCTCTATTCTGTTGTGTGTTTCTTTGTAATTTGATATTTTTTGTGAATACGTTTTTGCTTGATAAACGTTATCCCCCCCACCCCCCACACTCCAAATGCAAGCTGAAGTTTGAAGGTTATCCTTCTGCTTGTGGGGCTTTCATTAAAGACTTTGAAGCTTTTACAATTGTTTTACTAGCCCACCATTTTTGAAGTCTACTCCAACTAAAAGCCAGGAGGAGCCTTAGGAGCCTGGCTGAAAGCTGGTGAACTTCTGCTGGGCAGACCAAGTAAGATTCTGGCTTGCTCCCTAGCTGTTTTGGAGGCCTCACTTATTATGCTCAGGAGGAAACACAGTTCATGTCACTACTTAACACTTTTTGTTAATTCTTAAGAAATATCAAAGACAGAAACTGTTATAATAAAATTCATATTCATCTTCACCTTCACCTCTTTATTCCTGTCTTCCATTTCCAGATGAACAGTGTTTTTCTTGAAGGCAGCTCTCAATCAGGACACCACCAATTGGAGTGGGAGAAGTTAAAATTCAGACATCAGAAGCTTCTGTGAAGCTTTTCTATAAAAATGCATTGTAATTTACAAATATACTCTTTTATATATATTATATATAAGACACGATCTGCCTAACTATAAACCCATCAACACTACCACCACATATATTTATGTTTTAGTTTTTCCCCATTATTCCTGAAATTGCAATCACTATACATGTCTTGAGACAAACAAATGAACATATTAGAATGTACTTAATTATGGATTATTACAAAATATGTAACAAAACATTTAATTACAAAACCGTTATCTTTTTTGTTCTTCTGTTGCATCATGTATGACTTACTGTAAGATAGACTTCAAATTATATTAGTTATTTTAATTGTAATGCGGTATACTTATACAATTTGCAAAAGAACACATAAGAAAGATCATAATGGTTTGGAGCACCAAAGTGATCCCCATATATTATGATGAAGTTTTTAGAAACAAAAAAGGACAAGACAAGACTTCTTCAGATGGTTGCTGTCCAACTGTTCCAAGATGGCATTTTATACAGGAAACTCAGAGGAAGAAGTAGGCTCACTAGACAGTAAACAGAGAGTGATGTCATTGGAGTCCCATCCCTCAATCATTCTTTGTGCAGACAGAGGTAGAAAAGAGGCATTAGATGACAGTGCCAACGCCCTGGTGAGGAGGCTAATTACTATCAACTTAGTCCTGAGGTTATCTCCCAATCGTATGTGTGTGTCAAATTATATCATTTTAATTTATAAGACTTAAAAAAAAATATATAACAAAATCTTTTAACGTGATTAGCTTTTGAAAGCATTCATCTCATTGTGTTTTTGTTTCATTTAAAGCAGGGGTTGCCAAGTCCGGTCCTGAAGGACCACCGTGGCTACAGGTTTTCATTCTAACCCGTTTTTTTAATGAGTGCCCATTTTGTGCTGCTAATTAACTTCTCGTGAATTCATTTTATTTATTGATTTTTTTAAATATTATTTATTAATTTTATTGTAATCATTCCATACAAATAGATCAATTTATAACAAAAAAAAAATTGAAGACAAATCAAACCCCACCCCTGAGAAGGAGAGCTTAGCCAAAGGAGAATTGCTTAGGGCTTTTTAATAAGGCAGCAATAAACAAAAGAATGGAAGAAATATATATAGGTAAATAAAAAATGGAGAGGGGAAATAAATGCGTTAATAGTTATTTCTCTTATTCTAAAATAATACTGATTAGATCCTGCCAGGTTTTGAAAAAATTCTGTACAGATCCTCTAACTGAGAATTTGATTTTTTCCAATTTCAAATAATATAAAACATTGGTTTCCCACTGACTTATCAAAGGAGAGTTAGGATTCATTTTAATTGAATTGCATTTTTAAGATTTGTTCCCCTGAATTTCTTCATCGTTCCTCTGAATTGCTTAATTTCTTTCCTTAAGTATCACCTAAGCAGAAATGAAATGTGAAGTGAGGGAGCCAACAGAAGACCAACTAAGTCAAGACTAACTCCAACCAATTTCACTTCAACCAGCTGCTTAATGAGGTGCCGCTTCTTATCTTTAATTAAACCCATTCTTTAATTCTGTGGCTTGTTGCTGGTCTCGTGGTGCATTAGCAGACATTTCTGAAATTGTTGATTTTTTCTTTTCTAAGAGCTCTGTTAAAATGTTTTGGGGGTCTGAGCAGATCAACATTTTTGAGACCTTCATCTGTCTTTATTTTTAGATATTGTACGATGGACACCAGTTGTTTGGCTCATTCTCTATCTTATTGTTTGGCTGTTAATTAAGGAAAAAGAAACGATTTAGGGGTCTGAGTCTTCAAGAGCAAGTCAATTCAAATTAGTTCAAAAGAAGTTAATTAGTAGCAAAAACAGGTCACTCATTAAGAAAAGGGTTAGAATGAAAACCTGCGTCCATGGTGGTACTCCAGGACCGGACTTGGCAACCCCTGATTTAAAGCATTCCTTCATCAGCAAGGTATTCAATTTTACACAGAAGCATCTGGCAGAATTTACTTCTTCCTTCTTCTGACCTACAAGAACACAGCAAGATGTAGCTGTCATCAGCAAGGTCATCCTTTCTTTAATGAAAAGACAATGATATTATTAAACTGGAGCCTAAATGTATTGCTGATGCACAGATGAGTATGTGAGTGTAGTACCACTTATTGTTACCATTCTACATGGTGTATTCTTCATACAGCAATCAAAAATATTTTTGTAATTATAAAAGACTGTGACGTACATAAGAGTAGCTATTTGTATTAGAACATAAGACATTTCACAAGCAAGAGGAGACCATCAACCTCATTTATTTAGGTAATAGCTAAGGTGTAACAATATCTCTTTCAGACGCTTCTTAAAAGTTCACAAAGTTTCTGTTTCAACTGCATGGCTCAGTAGTTTGTTCCAGACCAAATACTGAACTCAGGACCTTCAGATTATAAGACTGATTTGCTACCTGCTGCACTAAGAAGGCGCTGTAAATACTAACAGATCATTTTATATTTACCGCAGGCTATAAGATTTAGAAGATAACTGTACATTATTAATGCAATTATATTTGCAAATCTGCTTAATTCAAATCATGGTCGCAGGGGCTGTAATCTTTCCTCACAACATTGAACACATTACTTCTACTCTAACTCTCGCTTTAACTCAACTCTTTCCAGTTAATACAAATTTTATGTCTTGTGGAATCTGAATGAAAAATGTAGATTAAAACTCCACTCAGTAATTTGGAGAACATACAGTATAAATTCCTCATTGACAATGACCATCTACTGGCTTTAAACCAAGGACATTGGATCTATGAGGCAACTACCGTAGCTCCATCTCCCCCATATATTATTAATTATGTTTACATAAGTTTTTAGTTAATTATGTAATATTGTCCTCGGCACAAGAATGTTACAGAACTTTAGAAAGATAAAAACATACTAGATGAAGTCATTAATCAAGTTCCATGTTCAGTTTGCTTTGGAAATCTAAGTGCATGCATAGCAAAATGTACATGAAACCTCAGTTGTGAAACCCAAGCATTCAGTCAGATGTGTATGACCTAGTAGAGTTATATTAGCCATTAAAATTCACTCAATCCAACTTAAAACTAACACCTCTTTAAAATATTTTTTGCTGAACCAACCTTATAATTTTAAATATTAAAATTTTTTTTCTTATTCAAAATCCAGTCTTAAATTCACTGAAAACAAGAGAAAAGACAATGTGGTGCAAAAGATTTCTGCAGTGGAGCTTTTGCTTCCAATGTATGTATGAGTAGGAGAAGGTGGAGTCCAGAAAAATATGCACAATTCATGAGACTGTGATACATCTTACACGCTCATTTCATAATCAGACAATCATACTGTTTTTTGTTTTATTAAAATGTGATCTTTAAGACAAAAGTAACTGCTGTATATTTCAAATATTTTTGTTAATAATGGCAGTTTGTCATTTTGAATACAAACTCTTGTCTGGGTCAGTATAGCCTGTCATTCTGAATAACTGCATATTATTTTAAAAATGCAGCTTTTCAAGATGAGAGCTGTCAGTCCCAAACTGAACAATACCTTTTTATTATGAATGAAATATGCAGTACATGCCAACTTTTAGAGAACAGTCTGTCAGCTTCACTGATAATGCAAAAAATGGTATGTATCACATAACTAAAAGCATATGAACCACGTAGCATAAAAGTTCAAGGGAGCCCACGGTAGAGCACAAAATATACAATAAAGGTACTAAGTGTTTAAACTTAATAATATGAACTAAGCTTAATCATAAAAGACATGAAGCTACAATAGATCCTTTTTCTTGGCTTTGACATTGTTGAAAATGGTGCTGTCCAAAGAAGAAATCAGTGATTCCCTTGCACAGATGGATGTACATGTTGTGACCAGTAGAGTGTGTAAGAGCTCCCCAACCCCAAACACAATTGCATGGACACAATTCCAGGGTTCAAAAGAGAATTATTGGAAACCAAATACCCCAACAACGGTATCTTGTGAAAGTCTGCACAAGTATCAGCACAAGCACAAAGCAATTCCATTTCTTCTTCATTCTCATTTCCTCCTCCACTCCTCCTAGATGAGTCCTGCACACTCAACTCCAACTCATCCAGACTTCGGTGCTACCACTTTGCACCCATGAAGCACTTCTTTGTTAGGTGGAACCTCCCACTGACATAAGGGCCCGTCCACTAATACTAGAACAACAACAACCACAATGTATTTCTTGTATAGCACAAAATCACACAACAAATGCTACAATGGGCTTTAACAGCCTCCAGCCTTGACTCCCTAAGAAGACAAGACAAAACTTCTTATAGGGGAAAAAAATGTAAGAAATCTTGTGAAAAGCAATTCAGAAAGAGACCCCCTTCCAGGTAGGTTGGGCATGCAATGTGTGTCAAAAAATTGAGTAAATATAATGCACAAAACAGAACAAAAGTAATCCTCTTCACAGAGCTAGATGACCAATCTATCCTTCCCATCTCAGAAATACAGTACAATTGTAGAAGCTACTTTGTTCTTGCATAGCACTTCGCACCAAGTGCAGGTGCAAGAGTGCTGTGACAACTCCCATGTAGTCCTCTAGGTATTCTACTGGGATCCATACTAGAGGGATCCCACCACGCAATGTACTGGGGAAACACATGGCCCTGGTAGACCGTTTCCTCCCATCCTTCGCTAACTAGCCCAGACAGGGTGCCAGTCCATCCTTCTTCTTCCATTACAAAGGCCTCCCAGCCTGGAAGCCAGCCTACCCATTCCGACTATGTCAAACATCAGTCCAGTTGGGCAAGCAGGCAGATGAGATCAAGCTAATACGACAAAGATAGAAATATTTTCTTTTAAGGGTCACTGAAGAAAAATGTTTGCACAGATATAAATACAAATTACAGCAATTCACATTTTAAGTAAAACTACAGCACACAGAACATAGTTTGATGAAAAGAGATTTCTCATTATTTGATAAAAAGAGAATTCTACTACATATTGAAATATGTGTAGCGATCCTTACAGATATTCTTTAGGTTAGTATAATTGTGATGGAAGTATATATGTTTCACACTGGGCAATAACAAATAATATTTTTTATTTTCTTGGTGAAGTCTGGTGCAGATACTGGCAATATCAAATGCTATTACTTTTTTATGACTGTTGTTCTTTATATTGTCTGTCAAATTCAAAATCAAAGGTGCCTTACTTTATTCAAAGCAGTGTACTGTGAACACCATTATTGCTTTACATAACAAACAGAAATTGGTGGGCAAAAGTGCTGAAAAAATAACAACCGTGATAGATTTTTGCATTATTATTATCCCAAAATAGACCTTTGCTTTACTATGTCAAATGCACTGCTCCTATAAATTGCAGAATCTACAACACTGAAATAAAGAATATACTGTGATGTTGTAGGGTGAGTTATTCAGAGAGCTCACCCACAAAGTAAATGTAAACTTGAACTTATGAAAGAGGCAAGACAATAACAGTCCGTAGATTTCTTCCTCAAGGGATTAGCTACTGGAACTCGTAAATCCCTTGACACCCGATATAGCCCTCAGAGGGACAGCAGCTCTTTACCACAATTCTCCTTCAACTCTTTATACATAATGCCTGTATGAAGCAGCAGCTGAGGGTTTATGATATTTTAATGCTTCAATAATATAAACTGGAATGGAATAATTTACTAAATTAGATTAAAAAGATACCCTATTTACATAACAGTATAAAGCCACCATATTAATAATGTTAACAGTTTTTTCCAATGGTAGTTTATTTTTATCTCAAGGAGCATAATCATATATGCTGTTTGTTTGAGTGGCTTGTTGAAATTTTAATTTTTGAACCACAAAACTTCTTATTAGAAGTGCTTTTTCAAATTGTCAGTCTTTCTTACGGCCCATGTAACAACACTGAATAAGAATGAGATTTCTTTACCTCACTTTAGCTTATGTTAGCAAAGCTAATGTTTAAATATACTATGAGCTTTGAACATAAAAACCTTTTCAGTGCTTCTAGCAGAAAGATTTAACAGGACAACCAAAAGGTCTGATCATAAAATACTGCGGAACAATGGCTTCAATATGTTATTTCAAACAGCAAATCTCTGAAAACTGCCCATGAAATTGATTGAGACAATAGTAGACAGCAGGAAAGGAGATAATCAGTTTTTGCTAACTGTAACATCTTCAGTAGAAAATCATTCTGGAGTACTGGCCAATCTGACTTCCTGGTGAGCGTGAATCTCTGAACAGAACTGTACTAATAATTGAGTGTGCACGAGGTAATATTATAAATGTCCATCACAGTTGCTTGTTAAGGGTTTAATGCTTACATTTATTTAAAATAGGATTTTTTTTATTAATCTGACAGTCAGTTATTGAAAAAATAAGCTATTTTGGGGGGACTAAATTGAATCAGCATTATACATTTCAGACTTAACTGTATATAGGAAATGCTAATTTACATTTTACTAAAAGGGAATGTAAAGTGATGTAAAATTGTTATAGAAGGTGTCACTCTAAGTCTATCTGGACAGCACAAGCATAATTTCTTATAAATAGTATAATATCCATCCATCCATCCATTTTCCAACCCGCTGAATCCGAACACAGGGTCACGGGGGTCTGCTGGAGCCAATCCCAGCCAACACAAGGCGCAAGGCAGGGAACCAATCCCGGGCAGGGCGCCAACCCACCGCAGATAGTATAAAGTTCTATTGATAAATATTCTTGCTTTGAATTTTAAAATGAATACTTGCCATTATGACCAATTTCGTGATCACATATTTTTTCCAGAGAATAAAAATATTTTAGATGTTTGTCATGCATATATATGCACAGTGTTGGAGATTTTGTTTAAAATAAGCTAGATCACAACTGTAATGCTTCTATTGGACATCGTTTATTCAACAGGTCTTTGGGGGCACCAACATGTGAAGAGTCTTTCACTATGACAAATGATAAATATTAATAGAGCTTGGCTTATGAAGACTGAGATCATTTGCATAATACAGTTATAATGCAAGTATACTGTATATACAGTTATACAGTTAATAACACACACTTTTCTACATCAATCAACATAAAAAGAATACAAAAGTCCATTTCACACCATATATACTGTCTGTACCTTTTTTTCTTAGGTTATGAATGCCAATGTTAACCCTCTACCTTCTTCTCAAATAGAGTCTACAGTATGCTTCTAAACTGCCTCATAGCTTGTGCTTTTATCCTTACAGAATAAGTTTAATATATATATATATATATATATATATATATATATATATATATATATATATATATATACATACACACAGTACTGTGCAAAAGTTTTAGGCAGGTTTGAAAAAATGCTGTAAACAAAGAATGCTTTCAAAAGTGGAAGTGTTAATCATTTATTTTCATCAATCAACAAAATGCAGTGAATGAACAAAAGAAAAATCTAAATCAAATCAATATTTTTTTGTGACCACCCTTTGCCTTCTAAACAGCATCAATTCTTCTAGGTACACTTGCACACAGTTTTTGAAGGAACTCTGCTGGTAGGTTGTTCCAAACATCTTGGAGAACTAATCACAGATCTTCTGTGGATGTAAGCTTTCTCACATCCTTCTGTCTCTTCATGTAATCCCAGACACACTCGATATTGTTGAGATCAGGGCTCTGTGGGGGCCGTATCATCACTTCCAGGACTTCTTGTTCTTCTTTACGCTGAAGATAGTTCTTAATGACTTTGACTGTATGTTTGGGGTCGTTGTCCTGCAGAATAAATTTGGGGCCAATCATACGCCTCCCTGATGGTACTGCATGATGGATAAGTATCTGCCTGTATTTCTCAGCATTGAGAACACCATTAATCCTGACCATATCTCCAACTCCATTTGTAGAAATGCGGCCCCAAACGTTCAAGGAACCTCCACCATGCTTCACTGTTGCCTGCAGACACTCATTATTGTACCACTCTCCAGCCCTTCAATGAACAAACTGCCTTCTGCTACAGTCAAATATTTCAAATTTTGACTCATCAGTCCAGAACACCTGCTGCCATTTTTCTGCACCCCAGTTCCTATGTTTTCGTGCATACTTGAGTCGCTTGGCCTTGTTTTCACGTTGGAGGTATGGCTTTTTGGCTGCAACTCTTCCATGAAGACCACTTCTGGCCAGACTTATCCGGACAGTAGATGGGTGTACCTAGGTCCCACTGGTTTCTGCCAGTTCTGAGCTGATGGCACTGCTGGACATCTTCCGATTTCGAAGGGTAATAAGCTTGATGTGTCTTTCATCTGCTGCACTAAGTTTCCTTGGCCGACCACTGCATCCTCAACGTTGCCCATTTCTTTGTGCTTCTTCAAAAGAGCTTGAACAGCACATCTTGAAACTCCAGTCTGCTTTGAAATCTTTGTCTGGGAGAGACCTTGCTGATGCAGTATAACTACCTTGTGTCTTGTTGCTGTGCTCAATCTTGCCATGACATAAAACTGTCTTCCACAACCTCACCTTGGTAGCAGAGTTTGGCTGTTCCTCACCCAGGTTTAAGCCTCCTACACAGCTGTTTCTGTTTCAGTTAATGACTGTGTTTCAACCTACGTGTGACACTGATGATCATTAGCACCTGTTTGGTATAACTGGTTGATCATACACCTGACTATAATCCTACAAAATCCCTGACTTTGTGCAAATGTACCTATAAGAATTGATGCTGGTTTGAAGGCAAAAGGTAGTAACACCAAATATTAATTTGATTTAGATTTTTCTTTTGTTCGCTCACGTTGCATTTTGTAAATTGATAACAATAAGCAATCATTATTTATATTTCTGAAAGCATTCTTTGTTTACAGCATTTTTTCACACCTGCCTAAAACTTTTGCACAGTACTGTATATATATATATATATATATATATATATATATATATATATACAATAAATTATTTGAGCATATTTGTGCATAATACACTGTTCACCTATCATTGCAACAGCTAATTCTTCAGCCCTGATTACATTCCTTTGGGTTGCACCTTGCCCCACAAACTGCTCATGATATTGTAATGTATTGCTAAGAATCTTGCCTCCAGGAATACAGAACTGAGTAAATATTCAAGCATCTTAGCTTGCCAACGAGCAGAAAGGAAACGTTATAAGATGAAACAGCATGGTAAGATAGTCCTTTCAACATTTTCTTATGAAAGTGGGCATGACAAGTGATGTTTGCCTTTGAAAACACACTGTCTTCTGAAATGCAGTGCCTTTGAAGGTGCCACCAGACAAACAGTGCATTCGGAAGTTGTTCTAATTCTAAAGCACTTTTTTTGTATGCATACTGTATGTACATCTTTACTGTATGATAGGTAAATGAAATTTAATGGGGTTTTTTTGTTTTACTTCAGTCTGAATATATGATTTTATCTGTGATGTCAATGCTGTCTTTAAACACACCACAATGAGAATGTAAGTAATTTCAGCTACAACTTATAAACTTATAAGCATTTTAAATTATGACTTCATCAGTTATCAAGATCCCCCCCCCCCCCCCCCCCCCCCAAGCTATGCACAAATGCTTTGAAATAAACAAAAGTATATTATGATGCTTAACTTGGTTGGAGATTATTAATCAATGCTAGCGCTTTCATTATCAGATACCTTTATCTGTGTAAGGTCAGTGAACACGATGCATTTTTCAGTTCTGTGTTGCCGTAATAGTATAACAATGGCCATGTTTCATGTATATATTCCTTTTGTTCAGGTATATGTTGTTATGCAAGCAGATGTATATGAAATAAAAAGGGAAATTCTAAGAGTGCTTAATTATACAAGTATTAAATTTGTTTTAATACACTATAGCACTGAATGGAAGCCCAGAGCACAGCAAGGTTGTACTGCATCTTGAAAACATTGCCACTGAATTTCTGATCTTAATAAAAATGATGACACAGCAAGCTAAAAAATAACCAAACTAAAATTTTATTTAGTCCCAGCTTAATTATTACTGCAAGACACCAATGCATTAACCTCCTCTGATGTCCACCGCTTCCAAAGAGCCACTACATTGGAGCCAAAAACATTTATTTAAAACAGCAAAATTATGGAAAATGTTTTCAATTTGAAACATCAGCAAACTCTCTAATAGCTACTCAGTGGTATCTCTTTTTTAAACTGAACAGGTCACATTTCTACTCAGGTAAACCTAGTTGGTTGATTAACACCATCACTCTAAGATAAAGAGAACTATTTAGCAAAGTTGATGACTCAGAAAAAATAAATGCAACTAAGTTTTCAAACTAAATTATATATATACCGCACCTTTCCAGAATAATCACATTTGATTCTCTTCTCTGTACTCTTCCCCTGCCTAATGTAGCTCACTTTAAAGACCCCTATATCACGTTCCACATTGTGGATTCAGATCTAAAGCGTTATCTGAATTTGGGAAAGAAGTCATTTCACATGATGTTTAGCCACTTTAATGTAATTCTGGGTATGAGAAATTGATATTGTTTTTAAATCTAATATCCATTGTATTGGCAACTTCCTTTATTATATAAATTCATTATTTAACTCTTATTTTCTCATATGGTCCACAGTAAATAAAACAATTGCTTTTGTTAAAATTGTATAATTTGCTTTAAACAAATATTATAAATACAGATTAGTCTTGAAATGACAGATAACCCAGCCACAGGGGATGAACAAACCAGTGTGTTTCTTTGTGCCGGTCCCAAGCCCAGATAAATGGGGAGGGTTATGTCAGGAAGGGCATCTGGTGTAAAATTTTGCCAGATCAATATGCGGACAACAATACAAATTTCCATACCAGATCGGTCAAGCCCCGGGTTAACAACGACTGCCACCAGTACTGTTAGCCAACAGGATGCTAGTGGAATTTGGGCTACTGTTGGCTGAAGAAGGATAGTGGATTTTGCCAAAAGGATGGACATGGCTGTGGTGAATATGTATTTTCAGAAGAGGGAGGAACATAGGGTGACATACAAGAGTGGAGGAAGATGCACACAGGTAGATCCTATGCACAAGAGTCAATCTGAAGACTGCAAAGTGGTGGCAGGGGAAAGTGTAGTTAAGCAGCATAGGATGGTGGTCTGTAGGATGACGCTGAAGATCAAGAAGAGGAAGAGAGTGAGGGCAGAGCCAAGGATCAAATGGTGGAAGTTGAAAAAGGAAGACTGCAAGGTGGAGTTTAGGGAGGAGGTGAGACAGGAACTGGGTGGCTGTGAAGACAATGACAGACTGCCCAGACAGTTGGGCAACTACAGCAGATGCAGTAAGAGTGACAGCAAGAAGAGTGCTTGGCGTGACATCTGCACAGGGGAAGGAGGAAAAGGAATTCTAGTGGTGGAATGGGGAAGTACAGGAGAGTATACAAAGGAAGAGGATGGCGAAGAAGTGGGATAGTCAGAGAGATGCAGAAAGTAGACAAGAGTACAAGGAGATAAGGTGTAAGGTGAAGAGAGAGGTGGCGAAAGCTAAAGAAAAGTCGTAAGATGAGTTGTATGAGAGGTTGGACACTAAGGAGGGAGAAAAGGACCTGTACGGATGGGCTAGACAGAGGGACCAATTGTTTAATGGAATCTTGGAAAGTGAGAGGATGCCTGAGGAGTGGAGAAGAAGTGTACTGGTGCCGATATTTAAGAATAAGGGGGATGTTCAGAACTGTAGTAACTACAGGGGTATAAAATTGATGAGCCACAGCATGAAGTTATGGGAAAGACTACTGGAAGCTAGGTTAAGAAGTGAGGTGATGATTAGTGAGCAGCAGTATGGTTTCATGCCAAGAAAGAGCACCACAGATACGATGTTTGCTCTGAGGATGTTAATGGAGAAATATAGAGAAGGCCAGAAGGAGTTACATTGTGTCTTTGTGGACCTGGAGAAAGCATATGACAAGGTGCCTCCAGAGGAGCTGTGGTATTGTATGACGAAGTCGGGAGTGGCAGAGAAGTACATAAGAGTTGTACAGGATATGTACAAGGGAAGTGTGACAGTGGTGAGGTCTGCGGTAGGAGTGACTGATGCATTCAAGGTGGAGGTGGGATTACATCAGGGATCGGCTCTTTCTTATTTGCAATGGTGATGGACAGGTTGACAGATGAGATTAGACAGGAGTCCCCGTGGACTATGATGTTTGCTGATGACATGTAGCGATACTAGGGAGCAGGTTGAGGAGACCCTGGTGGGGATTGTGGAAGAGAGGTGAAAAAGAGACTGCAGGCAGGGTGGAATGGTTGGAGAAGAGTGCCAGGAGTGATTTGTGACAGATATCAGCAAGAGTGAAAGAGAAGGTCTACAGGACGGTAGTGAGAGCAGCTTTGTTACATGGGTTGGAGACGGTGGCACTGACCAGAAAGCAGGAGACAGAGCTGGAGGTAGCAGAGTTAAAGATGCTAAGATTTGCACTGGGTGTGACGAGGATGGATAGGATTAGAAACGAGTACATTAGAGGGTCAGCTCAAGTTGGACGGTTGGGAGACAAAGTCAGAGAGGCGAGATTGCATTGGTTTGGACATGTGCAGAGGAGAGATGCTGAGTATATTGGGAGAAGGATGCTAAGGATAGAGCTGCCAGGGAAGAGGAAACGAGGAAGGCCTAAGCGAAGGTTTATGGATGTGGTGAGAGAGGACATGCAGGTGATGGATGTAACAGAACAAGATGTAGAGGACAGGAAGAGATGGAAGAAGATGATCCATTGTGGTAACCCCTAACGGGAGCAGCCGAAAGAAGAAGAAGTCTTGAAATGACAGGTGCAACTATTTCCCTTTTTAAATTGGTTATCTCTGCATTATCCTTTAGTGAAATTATCCTTTGAAAAGAAAATTAATGAAGTTATTATCCTTTCAAAGAAACAGGACATTAATATGTTACTTGGTAATTCATGTTCACATCTTTTTATTGGTTACTCACTAGTTGTTCATCGCAGAGGGTTCTCAAAGTCTATACTCACTTACTGTAACACATTTCTTAGTAGGGAAATGTCTAAATTTTAAATTACTGAAGATTTTTCCCACAGATATAGACAACAGACAGGAAATGATTAATAAATTTATGTGAATTTGTCAGTGCTGAATTCATATACTTAACTATAGAAAAAAAAACTTAAAAGCACTCTCAGATTCTGCACATGTGCAGCACATCATATGCATTCAGGCCAATACAGTATCAAAGGTCATTTTTGGACTTAGCCAAAAATGTACACAGTGTATTCTTCCATTAGCACCTCAATTTTGAGAGTGCACATGAAGACAAAAATGTAGTTTTGTGTCACAGCTCATTAGACTATACACAAATTAAGGTCATTTAAATTTCAAGATCATGAAAGACTTTAAGGAACCTCCTGACCTATTTTCACTGTACTGTGATGGCAACCTGTTTGAAACCTACTGCAGCCTTGCAATCATCTATTAATTATCAATCAATCAGAGACTCATGGCCCTTTATACAGCAGCCAAGATTACAGTATCAGAAATAAAAACTGAGTAGTAAAATAAAATCAACACAACAAATATGAGTCACTAGCAGTGACGGATGGCATAATGCACACCTGAATACCTGAAAAATGTAATCCTGAAAGTACTCACAGTAGCAATAGCCAAACTAAAAGTAGAGAACGCATTAATAAATTATGGGTAGAACTATCAAATCATGCAGGCAGTCAAGTTTGTATACTGACCCTTTAAAATAATTTTTTCAAAAATAATATATGCAAAAGCATTAATATTAAATAAATTAAAAGCAAGTGTAAAATATTTTGAGCCTAAAAATGTGTATGGAACAGTCATAGTTTGAATTACTTTGTCACACACAAGAACACACCTTTATCCCATTTCTTAGAGAAAAAGATCTCAAAGGAACAAAATTCTGAAGATTATGATACACCTCCTGCAAGTCAATCTTTCATGAGAAAAAGCCTTTTGGAGAACCAGGCTTTAAAGAATTGAACATTTACAGCAGAGAGCTGCATGACACACAAGAATCCATTCTTTAAAGTTTTTCCAGATTTTCCAGATGGAGAGATGGCACACATTACATTGATATTATTACATTACTTTTAGAGAAAGGTATGAAAATGAAAAATATGAATTGGATCTAAATGTTGCCTAATAACACCAACAACATTTATTTATACACAAAGAATGGAGCCTCAAAATGTTTTACAAAATGTCAAAGAGAAAGTCACAAGAAAATAAAAAACAAATGATATTTGGTAAGAATAATAATGAATAAGTAACAATAAATAAATACATCCATACAATCTTATACAAGATAGATATATAATTGATAGAAGAGTAGAGTCCTTTTACACGGTATCATATGGTAAGTCTCTAATTCAAAATAATACAAAAAATAATAATACTGGCAGGTCCCTGAAAAAATCAATATTGAAACTTGGAAATGAATTTCAAGGTCAAAGTAAACAGTGAAGCAAAAAACATACATATAATAAAGATATTCACTGTTTTGAGGTCAAATAAGAATATTCAACTGTGAATAATGAAATAATTTGAAAAAATAGAAATAAAGATTACTCCTTATTTTTTTTACTCAATAACAGTAACAAGAAAAATTCACGTAATTAGAACTGTAAATAATGCTATGCTTCTGTAATGGTAACAATGCTCATCTCTTGCTGCCAATATTAAATTAACTTTGTCGAACAAAAAGAGTGGTTCCACAAATTCTGCTGATCAATACAATAGTTTCACAGCAAAGAAATGTTTTATTTTTATCGAAAAACGTAAAAGTAACTGAGGAGATTAAAAACAGAAGCTTCGGATTTTGGGCATTATTTTGTTTTTAAGAAGCTAAGAAAATGGATTATTTTTTCAACTTTCTAGTTTGGCTGTCTGCTTTTTTTGCAGTTTCAATTATTTATTGACTTTCTCTTTTTTCCAGCGTGATCCTTTTTTCTTTCTCCTCTCAAGGTGGGTGTAACTGGGCTGCTTCAGCATGCAGGCTCAAGTGTGGGTGTGCACAAGAAATGTGCTGAGCCTGTCCAAAAAGAAAAGTCAAACCATTCCCATAGTTGTCTATTCCTATTATGGGAAAAGGCCAATTGTGGCTCCCATAAATATTAATGTAACATTAATGTCAGATATGTGGGTTTAGGGGGGTGAAAGTTACAGATATTTGTACAAGGGGGGCATGTTTCCACAACGTATAAAGATCACTTTTCGCTTTGATATTGTGGCTTTATTCAATCGCTGCCTCCAGCCACCTCCCCCCCCCCCCACTTTCCCACTACGATGACCTCCATTTCAGTGTAGTGACTTTATAGACTTCCAAGGAGGAACAATGATTTTTACCACTTAATTACAGGTTTAAAGAACCCTGGTGCTGCAGCTGATTGAAACTTGATGTGATCTGGCCTTTGGGCCCAGAGAAGGGCATTTCATGTGTTCTGAGACTTTCGTCTGAAAGAAATATGAAACCGCTTTCTCATCACCTGTGAAGCACATGTTTTAATGATGTGATGTAAAGAACACATCCTCTACCAGATGAGTTATTTAAACGGCTATTGATATTTCTAAGCTCTGAGAAAAAAACTAAATAGCACTACATAACAATATTTCATGTCAAATGTGTGATTAAGAACAATGTGAAGAATTTTGAAATTAAATATAGCGTGCTGGCACTGGGGGATAAGCCACTTTCTCATCACTGGTTATAGGACAAACAGCAGTTTAATAACATCTAAAGAGCATTTGCTGTACAAAGATGAGTTGTTTAATCTTTATAACTATTACCAACCTAAACTAGAGTATACAGTGGATGAGAATTGCTGTTTAGACTATTAGAGCTGAAATTGGTTGCTTTTTTTGACTGCAAAGAAAATAAAAAAGTAGAGTTTTATATCAAATTTGTAATTATAAAAAAATATTTTGAACCTGAATCAGTTTGCAGCAGATATATTATTTAGGGGGACTTTTTTTTAATTTCAGCTCTGCCTACTTTCTCCCACAGTCCACAGACTTTCTGTTAAATTGATTGTTGTGCTAGTTTAAATGGTTGTGTTTATAAGCATCATGTAAATGACTGGTTTCAATCCTAAGGAGAGCCAGGCCTTACATTCATTTTTGCTAGGATAGATCCAGCTCTCCTGAGATAGAGCATTGATAATGAAATGACACATTGACTTTGTGACTAATTGCTTTAGAGGAGATTCAGTAAGCTGCAGATTGCTATTTATCGTATGTACAAGTCTTATGTGTGAACAAAGGGATACAATTTTCAGAGCAAGCATACAAAACACCATAATAAACTTAACTAAAACAAAGTGGTACAGTGGTTGTACTGTTGCTTCGCAGAATGGAGACCAGGGTTTGTGCCCCAGGTCCTCCCTGCATTGAGTTTGTATGTTCTCCCTGTGTCTGCATGGGTTTCTTCCTGTACACTGTTTTCCTCCCACTTAATAATAATAATTCTTTACATTTATATAGCAAGTTTCTCACTACTCAAAACGCTTTTCATAGTGAATTAGGGAGCCACTTCAACCATCACTAATCTGTAGCATCCACCTGGATGATGCAATGGCAGCCATTTTTGCACCAGTTACACTCACCACACATAAGCTATTAGGTGATGAAGTGGTGAGAGAGAGACAGCCAATTAGAGACAGGGAATGATTAGGGGGCCATGGAGGGCAATTTAGCCTGGACATCAGGATTCATCCTGCTGTTTACAAAGGATGCCTAGGGATTGTTGTGACCACAGAGAGTTCAGATCTCGGTTTTATGTCTCATCCAAAGGACGGTGCCATTTTTACAGAATAGTGTCCCCATCACTGCACTGCACTGCATTGGGATCCACATTCAGACCACAGGGTAAGTGCCTCCTGCTGGCCTCACCAACACCCCTTGCAGCAGCAACCCAAGCTTTTGTAGATGGTCTCCCATCCACATGCTGGCCAGGCCCAAACATGCATAGCTTCATGCATAGTGGATGACCTCTTCCGAAGTACATGTGGTATGATGAAAAATGGAAGAAGAAGAAGATCCAGCAATATGTCTATGGGAAATGAGTCAAGGCCCTCTGGCATCAGAATGCCTGGACTGTGATTCACCAAAGCCAGAGACCGAATTAGCAAAGGCTAAGTTGCATAGCTGCTATAGCTTCCTAGGACTGTCCAAAGAGGACACACAGCACACAACAAGGAACAACACTTCAAAGGATATGATTTTGGGACAAATCGCTTCATGGTTTACCATAAGATACCTTCAGCCATCAAACAAGAAAGATGTACAATGCAAGAAGATGAAGGTCAAGTAGTATGTCCATGCTTATGGGGAATGGTTCAAGCACATCTCCCAATAGGTAGCCTACAATTTGGCCCACCAAGGCTAGAGATCCAATCAGCAGAGGCTAAGTTGCATAGCTGTCAGAGCTTCCTCATGCAGTCTAGTTAGGACAGACAGCAATCAACAAGGATCAGCACTTTTCAAAGACATGACCCTAGAAATTGGCCTTAGTGTGTGTGTGTTTGTGTGTGTGCATGTGTGAGTGTGTGTGTGTGTGTGTGGGCGTGTGTGTGGGTGTGTGTGTGTAGTGTGTGTGTGTGTTTGCCCTGTGATGGACTGGAACCCTGTTGAGAGTTTGTTCCTGCCTTTGTGTTTGTGCTGGCTGGGATAGGGTTCAGCCTTCCCTATGATCTCGGTCTGGATAAAAGCAGGTGACATTTTTGATGTGATTTGTATGTTTTATTGTGTGGTCTGATTGTTTTATGAAAACTTTGTAGTGTAGATATTTGAAAAGTTTTTGGACTTATGTGGATTGTCTAATAATAAAGCCAAGAAGGAAACTGTAATGTCTGGTTACTACCCAAGACAGCCATTTACTGCCCATTACACAACCATTGTTTCCCCCTGGTGAAGTAAGAGGTGAAACTGAGGAAATGTGGTTCTTGTAGAAACTGAATTTTTATGTACCTTTCTGGAGTAATAAAAATATAGTAGCATACATCTTTGGATCTTTTCTTATTTTTATTTGGCTGTGCAGTTTTTAGTAGCCTGCTTGTAATACATTTTATGTCTTGCATATATTTCTGTGATTCAAACACATTGTTAAGAAAAATAAATGGCATCACAAATGCAGCATCCAACTATTGATAAATAAAAACTCATCCAATGCTAATGATAATAAACCTTTTCATACCTTTCAGGATCCATACCTCCTTACCAGGGAATGTCATTTGTCAACTTGATAGGAGTGCTATTAATCAGTCCCTGGCCCAGAACAGCAAATAGACAAGGTTCACCAAAAAGGGTTTATTAACAAAATTAAATATCTGAGGGATATATAAAGAAAGGAGAACACTCAGAGTAACTTTATACAAGAAAACGATAAAAGAAATGTGATACTCCACATACAAATAGCGTGTGACATAGACTGTATTTTCAGAAGTTTGCAGGATGGACATTTCACTGAGAACATGCAGATTGAACGTCTGGGAAATAGTCGTGTTTTCATATTCTATGCATGGGTTCATAAATGAGGCCCATGATCTGTCTTCTGGGTTGCTTGCCTTAAAAGTAAAACCTGCCAATCTATTTGATTTGCCACCAATAGGGCTTGAGATCAGTAGCACTTACCTTGACCATACATCTATAGAGTATGTCATTCCTGAAAGAGTAACTTGTCCCATTTCACCTGACTTGGGACTGTGCTGCTCAGTCAACCCAGAAGTCTTTGTGACTGGCCATATCTTCCTTCTTTCTCTTTTAGTAGGAAGGCCATGAATCCTTAGGATCAACCTTGTTGCCTGCCCAATTGCATCCTGTGGATATATTTTTAGATTTCTTAAAAGACACAATTCTGTTAGGTGTTGCATGCTTTTTGCAATTGAACATAAAGAGAACACTATGCATAATTTCAATAAGGGTCAAGCTAAAGCACAGAAATTAAACTGAGAGGGGTCTGAAAAACTGGAAGCACTCATTCAAAACAGTTTGTCAAAACCAAATACACAAAATCAAAATTGAAGCTGAAATAAATGTCGCAAAAGGTCTTTTAACTACTCTAAACCAATTTCCCCTAACTGACAGTAAGCTTTGTTTCAAAGGCTTGTTGTTTTTTTTTTAAATTTATACAATGCTTGGATAACAGGCTTCCTTTCAGTCATGATGTTATTTGTAACAAAGATGCCCAATTACAGACCTAGTAACAAACATCTGAGCTATAAACAACACCAGTGAAAGCCATTAAAAGGACATCATTGTCAGAATGATAAAAAATATTAAACACAAAAACACACAAAAAATATTTAATGAGAAAAATCAATTCTTTTAGTGACACAATCAAGGTTTATAACTGGGATCTCACCTTCTGTTTCTCATACATCTCCGGCCCTCACTGCTTCCCACCAAGGAAACTTTTCCTAATTTTGTGTTGTGGTTGTTGTTGGTTGTAGGTCCAACAGTACCTCTGGCAATAAGTAGCTCTAAAGACCCTTCCAGGCCAAGACACTCCTGAAGCCAGTAGTGTCCCTAATTTTACTACAGTACCATCAGGACAGAACTATTTTTAGTGTTTCCTGATGTCCCTGAACCTGAGATCCTACAAAGACCTACACTAAGTCCCCAAGGCAGACTTTTTTGTACTTTATTAATCATGGGGCATTCTTTCCTCCTGTTAACCTGGCATGGCCTCTCCTTCATTTAACATCCCTAGTCTATGCTACGTTCCCATCCTCATAGTAATCTTTATAAAATTATTTGATTTTTCTCATGTCCTGGTATGTCTACAGGACCTACTCTCCATCGGCCTCTATCGGTATACAATTGTATCTCTTTTATTATTACATTGGGGGGCGGCACAGTGGTGCAGTGGTAGTGCTGCTGCCTCGCAGTAAGGAGACCTGGGTTCACTTCACAGGTCATCCCTGCGTGGAGTTTGCATGTTCTCCCCGTGTCTGCGTGGGTTTCCTCCGGGTGCTCCAGTTTCCTCCCACAGTCCAAAGACATGCAGGCTAGGTGCATTGGTGATTCTAAATTGTCCCTAGTATGTGCTTGGTGTGTGGGTGTGTGTGTGCGCCCTGTGGTGGGATGGCACCCTGCCTGGGGTTTGTTTCCTGCCTTGTGCCCTGTGTTGGCTGGTATTGGCTCCAGCAGACCCCCGTGACCCAGTAGTTAAGATATAGCGGGTTGGATAATGGATGGATGGATGGATTATTATATTGGATCATTTCCTTCCTCCCCAGTATATAGATAATACAACATACTATACAGTGTTATATAGTATGTTATTTAAACAATCTAGGCCTTATTGCTGTTGTTTTTACTTAGTCTAGTGGCTAATATCATATGAAAAACTGACTTTCTTTTTATAATAAAGATGTATTGTAACAGAATTCACTTTTGTATCAGCAGGAACAAGAATGACATCAGTGCTGAGTCAGCTGCAATACAAGCTGGCATTCCACTATTCAAAAAACGAGCTTCAGAGCCAGCTGCAGGGCAGCCTATCAAAAGAGTGAGCTGTACAGTCACCATCTTAATGTTGCAAAACCAAGCGGTCCTTATGCAGAATGCAAGCTACCAAAGAGAGCAAAAAATGTAAAAAAAGCAAAGATCCACAGTATGTATTGTTCAGATATTTTCTTATTAATTTGCCAGATACATAATTATTTTTTAAATCATTTCGTGTTATATTTCTTTCCACAAGAATATTGTGCTATGTTATTCAGGCAGTTAAGTTTGGTTTTTAACCCTATTCATTAAAAATCTCTAATAACTTTATGAACTTAATATATTACATTAGTAGGGTATTACAGTTGCATAAATCACTTTCCACTTCAGTTGAACAGTTTTTCACTACTTAGGAATGAAAAGAATAATATTCAATGAAAGAGTTTACTTCATAAACATACAAAGTAATTCAGCTAAAGCTAATGAGTCAGAACTGATAATTTTATCATTTATGTTAATGCATCACACTAAATTAATTTTTTATGATTTATTGTTCACATTGAAACATATTGTCAGCTGTAATTTTGAAACATTCAGTTTAACATACTCATTAGCAGCTCTTTGTAACAGCTTACATATTAAATGCGGCCTGCTTTGTAACAGCGCACCACTTTAATTGATAATTCATTTCAGGCTGTTTTTATTTATGAAATACTGTATGTCAAAACACCCTAATTATGTAAGATCCTTGCTTGCTTCAGATCTTAAATTACTATGGCATTAGGCAGTTATACATAAAATCAGCATGTATGGCTATACTGAATTACTGCAAAGGATAAAAGGTTAAAGGTTATTTCCATGTTGAAAGGCACTGTATAGCCTTCATCAGGTGAGAAACTGAATAGGAAAGATAAGGTAAAATACATATGGCAGGTGAAAAGAGAAAAGGTGAGAGTATGGGTGAGAAAAAGATGCCATTACAGAATATGAAGGGAGAGATTAAAAAGTTAGTTGGTCATTAAGACCTGGGGCCTCATGTATAAACGGTGCGTACACACAAAAATGTTGCGCATGCCTGTTTCCACGCTCACATCGCGATGTATAAAAACTAAACTTGGCATAAAGCCATGCATATTTTCACGCCAGCAAAATCCCTTGTGTACATAAGTTGTCCGCTCGGTTTTGCAAACTGGCGGCACCCAGTGTCAAAGCAGTGCTACTATTCCTGTGTGGTTTCCCTTTATTTTTTAGATTCACATCCCTAACGCGGCTTTTAACAGCATATCGTTTTTTTAGTTCAAGGCATCTGATTGTAAACAACCTGTAACCATATAATGGTGCACCAAAAGGCCAAACTATTCCAAATACCATAGCCACTTTAGCGTTGTTACTCTCAGTGCACCTCTCAGAATTTTTTAACCCAGTGTATCTGAGTTTGGAATCACAGCTGTACAGCAGCTGATTGGAAAGCTCTACGGCAAATTGTGTCAAGAGCGGGGGGAAATATTGGGATACAGCTTTTAGCACATGTTGCCTCAGCCACGCACACAGTCTATTTGATCTTCTTCCATTCGGCAAAGGCTTCAGAGCCTTTCCTGTGTGGAGCTCGCGGTTTAGAAACAGTTTCATCCCAAGAGATATAAACGCACTCAATCAGTCCACCAAGTGCTCTTGGTAGAACTGTTTGTACTTATAAGTACAATTGCCTCACTGTAAACTTGCATTACAGTTGGAATATTGCACAACCTGAGCCACTTATGCTTTCATATTGTATATTTTTCACTGTTTTTTATTCCTATATCATTATTATTATTATTGTTGTTGTTGTTGTTATTTTACCATTATATAGGAAAATAAATTTAAGGAGGATTTGCATATTGAATGTCATTGTCCCATACAATATCAATAAAGGTATTCAATTCAATTCAATAGTAGAGAGCGTGTATTTACAGATGATGACGACTGGCTTCTAAGTTGATTTAGATTTCCAGGCACTATCTTCTTGAAGTTTTTGATATCATTTTTAAGATGAAATGCAGTAAAGTATGTATATTACATTATACAGATAAATTTTTAATCTTCATTTAAATAATATATAATGTTAATGATAAAATATGCAAGGACACAGTGGACAGCGATAGCGATGGGATCGTTCCTGTCTCGAGCTGCATTCTTGCTGGGACGGGCGTGACACTGGATGGATAGATGGATGGAATAATTAAACATGTACTATGAATGTATTTTAATGTTCCTTAAAAGTTTTGAAGAATCGGTGTTCTAAGCTTACAGATGGCTTGACCTTTATTAAAGAACTGATTGTGTGGCAATTGGTTATTTGGAGAAAGAAAAGGAAAGATGGGAATTGGGCGTTAGTACGTTTGAAAGAGACAGTACTGCTGGAATAAATTATTTTATTGAGGTTCGTGCACAGCACAACAAGCATTTGCGGGTGACAGGAACAGTCCCTGGAAGGGGTGCCAGCTCATCGCTACCACTGCGCCAACGTGCCTCAATGATTTATACATGCTTTAATTTCTATCATCATGAAAATTATATCAAGTCTAATACTTGGATTTAAATTGTTCAGAGAGCTGTAACATCATGAATGTGATGTATTCTGTGTCCTGTTGGCGTAAGAGAAAGCCTATTTAAGAAGCACATAGTGATTCACACACGTAAGAGTACATAGAATACAAAGCATTTAATGTGCTACTTTAGTTACGATGGGATTTAAGAAACTATTAAATTAAACACTTTTAAGATGAAGTTTATGATGTTCTACTTTAATGACAAAATAAACTACTTGATTAAAGTAGAAATTTTGACATTTTTTTCACGTGTCCCAGTTTTTTTCTTTTCTCTGTACCCTAATACACTTCCATATGATACTCAGACAGTGAGCAACGACTCGCCTTTTCATGTCGACTTTGACATCTGACCACTTCTTATTTATTTTGGACACTGTGCGACTTTCTGAACTTGAACTTTCGGGTTCCTCTTCCAATCTATGTCACTCAATCAACTTACTTGTGTTGTGTATATCACTGCTTAAACCAACAAATAGTAAGTTTTTCCTTGTCTTTACTTGGTATTCGCTGAAATTCTTTTTCCCTGTGCTTTTGCCATTGTCTTTTCACAGAACGCAAAACATAAGGGGCTATTTATATTGATTTGCACATTCAAAGAGGTGTAATTCTGGGAGGAGTCAGGGTTGGACGGCAGGTGTGTGCACGAGCATTACTTTTCATGCTGACTGGGATTTATGGAGCGGAAGAACATGGAAGTTGGCGTACGCACACATTTATGTATCTGGATTTATTTGTGCATACACACATTTCCACTTTTTTCCGTACTCCATGTTTTAGTGTGAATTCTACACATGGCGTTATGCATGAAGCCCCTGGTCAGATATGAGACCCCAGGCTGAGAATGAGGTTAGCTTCTTCTGCTTTTCTTTGAAATGTGTCTTTGAAGGAGTGTGAAAGAACATAGACAGAGAGATCAGAGTGGCTATCATCAAGGGATATGAAATGTTCTACAATAAACTTTGGAAGGTCTTTAATCTTAACAGCTTGATCATGCTACCTGAAACGATCTGCTAGACATCTCCCTGTTTCACTTATGTAGAAGGTTGGACACTCTATTCAAGAAATGCAGTAAATAAGCATTTAAGACTGGCAAACAGCCTGTTGTTTAATACTGAATTTACTAGAGGAACCAGACACAAGGGAATTGTTGGTAACAATGCAGAGTGTCTGGAAAGGAACATGGCTTTCCGTTGTGAAGTGAACTGTAGATTGAAATTTTGTGCAAGTTAGGTGGTTGATAAAAGGAGATCAAGGGAGGGTTAGGAAAAAGGCTACTAAGGGAGGATTATTCTGCATAATCAGGAGATTTTGTTAGATGACTTGTACGAGAGATAGACAGATAAGATGGAATAGGAGGGACAGCAGATTGAGGGTTTCATGATTGGATTTCCTCTTAGTGTGGATGTTACAAGGTCTACTCCTGGCTTGATTGGGGGTCCTCAATTGATATGAGAAGAGTATCTTCAATGAAGAAACTCCTTCATTCTGAGTGCTTCATTACAGAAGTCAACCTCATCACTGCAGAGGCAGCAGACTCCAAGGAAATGTGAAAGAGGTTGACAATTTTAGTATGCCAGGGATGAAAGGAGCTGAAAAACTAATTAACTGATTCATGTAGAGGTATTTGGTAATCTAATATCTTTTATATTCTCTTTTTTGTATATTATATGGTTTTTCTGACTTTACTTTTATTTTCACCTGGTATAGTGCCACTTTGATGACAATAGTTTTTTCCTTTTTTCAAGGAATGTGTTAACCTAATCAATAAGAACTCACACAATTATTAGGGTATAATTCTTCCTTCTTATTAGTACTGGCTATAGCCACTGCAGCACAGATATTAGTTCAGCTGCCTCATGGCCAAGTCATTGTTTGTGTAGAGTTAAGAGAGATTTTCTTGGTGCTTATGAAGGTTTTCTCTAAATACACATTTTTATTTTCCATAAACCCAAAAGAGTATTTGACAGTTTAATCAGTGTTTTTGAGTAGATGTGAATGATTGTGCTCTGCTATAGATCAATCATAGGTTAATTTCTGTATTGCATCATACTATAGGCTTCAGCCGCAAAAGTGATGAAATTAATGGGTTTCAAGAATAGATTGATTATTGTGACCCCCCTGAGTGCCTGCAGCCTTGACATCTTCCATCTCTCAGGACATTTATAGTCATAACCAAGGATGGATTAGGGCTAATGAGGACACAAACAAGTCGTGGTGAAAAGGTGCATAGTGTGATTATTCAGAACAATCCAAACACAGTCAGGAGTATCCAAAAAATGTGTGGTAAAGTTTAAATCTTTCAATAAATAAACCTCAATAAAAACAATGCAATTGTGAAGTTAAATCCAATAAATAAAAATATTAAAATCAAGGCTACCAAGTCAGAGTCAGTCCTCTTTTCATCTTTCCTTTCATCTCCTGTGCTTCTCTCTCCCATCCACCTGGGTCTTCGCAGTACAGCCAAGACACCGGCGAATGCAGTCCCCTCTCAGGCTCTCATTCAAGCCACCTCAGCCAGTCACCACTTGGACATTCGGAGAACAACTCCACAACCCTTTGACATCCACAGGACAACCCTTGGAACCTTCTGTTGCTCCTGTTTCTCCTATTGCTCAACAGTAGTGACCTGCCCCTGGAGCACAATTCCACTTGCTGCATCGCAGGACCACCTGAATGCCTCACCTCCTCTCCTCCACACTGGCATTCTGAACTTTCTCTTTATTGGTTTTTTCTTTTCTCCAGTTGTCATTATTTTTCCCCATTCTCTATTCAGACTCTGTTTTATCCTTGTGAGTGTAAGTGCTTTCTGTAAGGACCCATGAAGCATCAGTGAGAAATGGCTGTGCTGATCGTGCCTGCATGTGAATGAGCAATCAGCCAATTTCCACATTAGACTCTCAGGGGCTGCACAGCCTTCGTGTCAGCATGTACCTACACCTACAAAGCCTGGGCCACACTGTTTTTCTACCACCTCGGACCCCTGACATGCTGCATCACAATTATTAGATACAACTGTATAGATTATGTTAATAACAAGATATAAAGGTAGCTTTACACTAATTACTTGAAAAGAACTTTCAGCTTGGTCTCCAATTTTAATTTATTTTTCAGATCATAACAAATATATGTGCCAAAGAAAAGAAAATCATATAGCCACTAATAGACCCAGATTAATAAACACTGTATCCATGATTCATTAAATGTGGCTGATGTTAGGCGTCTACTCGAGAAATTAAATGTCACGTTTCCTATTTAAAACCATGGAAATAAACATTTGCCAGTCTCTCATAATTTAAGACTAATACAGAAACATTCTAAAGAAGCAGGAGTAGGAGTAAAATATACACTTGTTGAAGTGTTTTAGGATAGATATTGATGATATTTATGTTAATTATTATCCTTTGTTGAAGTTCCATAGCTGTAAAAGCTTTTTATCGGGTCCTTAATATGTTGGGTGAAATGCTAATGCTGTTAATGTAGAAGTGATTTTCACTGGTTGACGAGGAAACAGCTGCAATGATGAGTACCTACTGTAGCTCAAATAGATGTAAAAAAATGATCCTCATTTTCCTTACACATTATGCTTTCCACTTTTTCCACTTTATCTTTTAGTTGCTGCTTTGTCAATAATTCCTGTGTCATTCCCAAACTAAAAACAAGCGTGAAATTAATATGGCTTCAGCCTTCTGCAAAATGTTTTGGTTTATTTTGCTTATTTAAAATTGATTTAAAACATAATTATAAAATATAACAGATTCATGTTAATGAGCTCTATAAGAGTACCTTTGAAATTCAAAAAAGTAAGTTACATACAATACCATAGCGACAAACAAATGTAATAAGTTTAAGTACAATAGCATTCCAAGACAGAAAGCTTCCAGTCTTATGATGGTTGATAGCAGCCATTAATTCTTCTTAGTTCTTCAACTAGGACATGAAGATGGAGATAAAAGTTGCTTAATAGCAAATTTTAACAAACATTCTTGACGCTATCGTGTGGGTTCTACAGTGGTAGAAGGTGACATTATTTTATACACGCTTTCATTTCTTCATTATTTATTTTCTTTTACTTTTGCTTCCTGTTCTAAGATTTTCACCCGGAACAATGCTTCAGTGTGTCTGCCTTTGCTTTTGAATTCAGCCAAGTGAAAAATGACGGCTGTCCGATTAACTGCGATTTTAGTTCCCTCTCCTTTCTCTTTCTCAGATTGCTTTTTTGCAACATGATCTACCTGCACTACATTTACGATCTACCGGTCGATCGCGATCGACACATTGGGCACCCCTGCTCTAATATATTTGGAATGTAAACCATGCTGGAAATGGAGCTAGTTTATCCATCCATCCATCCATTTTCCAACCCGCTGAATCCGAACACAGGGTCACGGGGGTCTGCTGGAGCCAATCCCAGCCAACACAGGGCACAAGGCAGGAAACAATCCTGGGCAGGGTGCCAACCCACCGCAGGAGCTAGTTTATTCTTCTTGCTTATGATTAGTCTGACAAGTGCATATGGGAGACTACCTCAGGGCTCATCTACTGGTAATTACTCTCCAAGCCAGGCGTGTGGCTGTCAATTAATGCCTTTTGTTTACCTCCCTCTGCAGAATGGATTATTGATGGACATTCTACCTATGACATCACTTCCATCTTTTGGCCTCCTGAAAACCTATTCCATTTCACTACAACTTGGCTGAAGAAGGGGCCTGCTTGCATATTGTAATCTGTTCAGTTATAGCCAATAGAAGGTGTCATTTTGCTTGACTTCTCATTGTGTCCATAATGGCCAACATGGTACAATGCTCTACCACTACTAGTGTCCTCCGGAAAACCAGATCCGCCAACAACTTGGGATCAGATAAAGACTCTAATCTGAAGAAGATCTCTCCACAATTAATGCATGTTTTTTTAACCATCATCTCTCAACTATATGGGGTTCACTATATGGGAGGTGGAGGAAGGGTGCTTTTCCTTAGTCATGGTTTTGAGCGTCTAGAATACACTGAAAAGATAACAACAGGACATGTCAAAGTGTTGGGGTACCAGCCAGTTAAACCTCATTTAATATGCAAGCCTATTAGAGATGAAACAACCCTAACCCTAAGCCTGACCCTAACCCTACTTTCTGGAGGCATGATGCCATATACCCACCTACTTTTAGGTTTGTCTTTGGTTAAATATGAGGAAGCAGGGCTTCTGTTGAGGTCAAGAAAGTGACATGAGTAGTCATCCAGTCTAGAGCCTTCAGATCTGTGGGTAAAAGTGAAGAAAAGGTAAGTGATACTGCTTCCATCCTCTATGAAGGAGAATTACTTCAGTTTTTAGAGCCTTCAAGACACTCCTTAAGCACAAGTGCGTGACAACACATAAAGAAATTTGAATTAGAAGATTTTATTATAATATCAAATGTTCAAAATGATAAGCTCTATAAAGCTCTATAACTCAATAAAGAAAATAATGGCTAGTATCTCCCAGTGACAGAGTTCTTCATTCAGTTTTCAGTGTGGTTGTTCTCCTTGTGAAGTTTACATGGTTCCCTCCAGGTACTACAGCAAGAGATATACAGTTAAGTTCCAGAGCTCCAACCTGAGTCATGACCACTCCTCAGAGCTACTCTCTTTCTTAAGTTTCCACCACTGTGCGCTTGTTTATTTAGGTTGCCTTGATAATGATGTTATTAAAAGGGGCAACATTCATGACATCCCAACATGTATTTTGGATTTGCGTATTCCCTCGTTCAACCACAATATTTAAAAGGTACTTTTTTTACAAAAATAAAGACTTCTCAATATTGATTAAAATGCCGAGGCCATTGTCACATTGGTTATACTGGCAGGCAGATCATTTTGGGGTCTGTGAGCCTTGAATTTAGAAGGTTTGCACCTTGGGATCATAGAGAATGTGTTGAATATAGAAGTACACAAGTTTTCAAGATAAAGATGAGGGAGGCAAAGCCATACAGGGCTTTATATGTCAATAATAATATTCTTATCCACCAAATCAGGGTCACATTAGGCTAGAGCTTGTCTTAGCTGCACTGGGGCAAAGGAGGAAATATTCCTGGATGGGGTGCCAGTCCATTACAGAGACCTTCATGCAAATGTCTACACTAAGACTCAAAAATTGTTAATTTGGAATCACCAGTCAATCAAAACAACACATCTTTGGTGATGTTAAAGAAAAGCCAAAGTACCAAGAGGAAACCCCACTCAGACATTGGGGAAATGTGCAATTTCCACTTGGACAACAAATGGGTCAGGGATTCAAAATCAGAACAATGTATCGATGAGGCACCCACTGTGTCAACACATCACTGTTATACCAAAAAATTATACCATTTTTAAAATCAGCTCTAGGTCAATATTGAGAATTATAAACTCAAGTTATATTGACATACTTTCTACAGTAGTTGAAGTTAAGGTCTTCAATAAATTATTTGGAATTAACTATGAGGTATGAGTGGGATGGATTGAAAAAAAAATACAATGATTTTTTCTGCTTGATTTACCTTTTCTATTCCCAGGGTTAAGCAGTATATTTCAATGCTGAAGAAATTTGAATTCTGCTAAAATAAAATTTGGGCATGTTCAGTTCAGTTGAGTCTTCACCAGACAAAATAAAGTTTAATAAAAAAAAAAATACATTCTGCAATCAACTGTTTTAAAAACTGAGGTAGGTGATTAGTGGAAAATGGAATAGGTATAATCCAGTGATAATAAGTATCGTCAGATGTGTTTAGAATGATAATGAATGTTTCTCTAAAATGTCTCCTAATGGCAGGAAACAGAGAGCATATATAATTGGTCCCAGCACTAAACCATGAGGGACATCATATATGACTGCAGACAAAAAAATGCAATATTGTCATCAAGCTTTTGCACACATTAGAAATTACTTGATATGCTAATATTGATTTATTAATATTCATTAATTTGCTGATGACAGCTTTGCTTATCTATCAAACCCATTGCTACTTACCCTATTACATCCTCAGTTAATTGCTTCTGTAAGATTAAACAGAGTGTGGATGAACTTGTTTATCTGTAAACTTACAGAGAACGCAGCTTCTCACAGCAGGTACGTATTCCCTAGATTCTAATACAGTTTAACTCTAGAGATCTTAAAATGTTTCACTATATACAAAATGTGTTTATTTGTTGTCATTATCATTCTCAAATTAATTATCACTTTCTTTAGACATAGCCACAAAATTTCAAACTAATGAGCTTTTTCCTGATCATGGTATAGAGGAAATCTTAATATATTTAATCATCTGCTCAGTTAGCCATTTTCTGAACCTGCCTGTTCTATTACAGGTATAACACCCTAGTACTACAGGGTGATGAAGGAAAGGCAGTGTATGTCAGTGGCATCAAATGAGGGACAGGTACCATACTCAGATGGAATGCCAGTCCATCACAGTGCACACTCATGGACACAATTGCTGTGGTCAGTTTAGACTTGAAAATGAACCAAACAATCATGTGTTTGTTGACATGTAAAAGAAAACAAGGGAAAGACTCCTAGAACACAGGAAGAAGGTGCAAACATCATATACAGAGTGAGAGTGACAAGATCACAAATCAAATCCTGATACCTAGTGCTATACCTGAAGTGTCTGTGTCAGCAGTGCTAATCACCAACATACATTCATTTTAAGTTTTTCTTTACCAGGCAACCAGTTTTTGATCTTGTACCACAATAAAGTAGTTCTAAATAGTGAAACAGTCACAGCAAGTATACACTATTATTTCCAGTTGTTAAACCTATTCCTTGTCAAGCATTATGGAAGATTCCACACAAACCTTCACAGTACACAGAGACATAAATAAATTGTTAATTATCTAATTAAAATTAATACATTAAAATTTCTGAAGAAACAATCTAGCCAGTGGTCTAGAGGTTACGTTGTAACTTTAAATAGCAGCTGATAAAAATGACCTCCAACAGCACTTCCTGAAACGCCATGGTAGAATCAGCCTTGTACTGTGGGTGCTCCAGATTTAACCAGAGTGTCACGTAGTGGGTATGAAAATAACCAGCAGCTTAGCCAGCATTCTTTATCCTCTGCCTTTGCCACCAGAGAGATCAGAGTGTTTTCCACAACAGAGCCATCCGGCTTATTATGCCTGTTGAATCTCTCCTAGTGTTACTTTTTCAAAACACCACCATATACAGTAAAGGTGTACATACATGTAGAAAATGTGCAGAAATCTTTCATCCATGAAAAATGACCTAAGCCTCCTCAGGAAACACAGTTGACTGTTGCCCTTTGTATATGGCTTCTGTGTTTACAGCCCAATCCAGATTTGTTATCGAGGAGCATTGTCAAGAACTTATTGTATATATCTATACCACCTCATCTTCTGCTGCCTGGATTAAGATAAAACTTGCTTTTTAGTCCAACACTATAGATAGAACTTTATTTGTCTCTTGTGGGAAATTTTTTTCAGAAGCTCTTTAAATATTTAAATACATAAATAGATAGACAAATAAATACATATACACACACTCTGTAGCCTGAACACCAGACTGACAAAAAAGAAAGATTAAAAAGAAAGAAAAACTTCTGACTTGGCAGTATCAATCACAGTGAGGCATTATGTAGACGTATTGCTGTTGGTATAAAGGAGCCCCAGTAGCACTGCTTTATGCACGTCTGCTGAATGATCTGTAGGCTAAAAGTCCTCAGCGTTAGTGCATCAGAGCAGAGGATGTGCAGTATTGTGCATAACGACACTCAGTTTTTTTCTTGGCTATGATCTTCAGGGGTCCAGAGTGTGTCCCATAACTGAGCATACTGTCATTTTGCTTGAGATGTCTTACAGTAAACCAGTCAAGAAAGTCATTTACTAACCCTTTTCCTTCCTCCCTGGTTTTATCACTTATACAAACCATGATTCCAAAGATGTAAAAATAATAGTAAAAATAATTTTTTACATTATTGTTGCTAATTATAAAGGCACCTGTAACGGCACACTGCACAATAACGTGCAGTGAATACACTTGACTTGAGTATTCATAATTTTCATATTCTTTCTCTATCCATTTACTATCCATTTGCTCAGAGGTTGATGCGTTTGCTGCTTCCTGAGCAGCTCTTCTTTTCTCCACCCCAGAGGTCCACTTCTTCTCTTCTTTTGTTGGCATCTTTTCACATGAAAACTGATTAAGTCAGTGTTTGTTTTGCAATTACTTAGTACGTTTTCTTTAATTTTTCACTTTAGCTGGCACTTAAGCAGTCAATCTGCCTCAAGAATGATTTAAGATATGAAGATGTAGGGGAAGTAACGGCAAAGGTGGTAGGGATGAGAACGGAGCCTGTACACATGTGCTGCACAGTGGCCCTTCTGGCCGCTGCCAAGAGTTGATTCTACAATAAAATAAAATAAAAATAAAAAGCGGAATAACCTTGGAGGTTAATCATCACCATGAAAACGGATAGTAGACATTACATAGTATATGTGTAGCAAATTTGAGGTCAGTAGTTCAAACAATTTGCGAGCTACAGGTGATTTAAAATCCTGGACAGACAAATGAACAGCCATAGTAGTGTATTATATATAAAGATTACAGGATTGGCATTAATGGATTAATTCCTAAACACCAGCTTGAATTACTTGATACTGTTAGTCATGTAATTATCTGTAAAGCCCTGTGTAAAAAAATATTTTGTCTTTCAATAGGGTGTGTAACTCTAGTTATAAAATGCATTGGGCTTTAATTCCTGTTTCTTAATTAGCTGCCAATTATTTCTGTTAGTGGAGTATGTTTGCAATTGGATGACTTGACTCTGCTGTCATTCTGCCATATTAGAAACTCCAACCATTTTGCATTTTACTTTCCTGTAAAACTCAACAAAATGTGGATCAAGGTGTAGAAGAGTGAGTTAAACTGAAAATTATGTGTAGAATAAATGTACTTCTGTTTAGCAAAAGCTACTGTATGATAAAGTAAGCATTGTCCTGAATTTCAAAAAAAAAAATTAAACATATACCAAAGGTAATATTTGAAACTGAAAAGCAAAGTACTGGGGCAATCCATCTAGTAAAACACTAATTTCAAATAAAAAAAGTGGTTTGAAAGACACCTACATCCAGGGTGTCACTTCCATATGTAGGTTGTCTGCACCATCTCTTCAAAATTCTGTTTCTTGTGGAATACAGCATATAGCAAGGCTCTCTAAGAGGAAACAAAGAAATTGTGTATGAAATAAAAACTCAGTCCTAGAATAAAGGATGAGAGACTATGAGGATCCCTGATGTCAGTTTTGGAGCAACCATAAAGCCGTGCTACTTCCACCCTGACGGACATATAATCAAGACTCCCACTGGATGGAGGCAGTCAGTCTGTACCCAGTGACTGAAGAAGCCTAACTAGACCTCAGCAGCATCAGTGTAAAGAGCCCTTGCAATAGCAGGCTTTGTTTTTTTTCATTATTTTGGGTTGTATAGTTGTTGCAAGTTGACAGAATTATATGGGATGTGACCCCAGACCTTTATCTTACTTTGTGCACTTTATCTCCTACATGTATTATATACCTCCTTCTTCTTCTTTTGCTTGCTCCCGTTAGGGGTTGCCACAGCGGATCATCTTCTGCCATATCTTTCTGTCCTCTGCATCTTGTTCTGCCACACCTATCACCTGCATGTCCTCCCTCACCACATCCATAAACCTTCGTTTAGGCCTTCCTCTTTTCCTGTTCCCTGGCAGCTCTATCCTTAGCATCCTTCTCCCAATATACCCAGCATCTCTCCTCTGCACATGTCCAAACCAACGCAATCTCGCCTCTCTGACTTTGTCTCATAAACCGTCCAACTTGAGCTGACCCTCTAATGTACTCATTTCTAATCCTATCCATCCTCGTCACACCCAGTGCATATCTTAGCATCTTTAACTCTGCTACCTCCAGCTCTGTCTTCTGCTTTCTGGTCAGTGCCACCGTCTCCAACCCATATAACATAACTGGTCTCACTACTGTCCTGTAGACCTTCCCTTACACTCTTGCTGATACCCGTCTGTCACAAATTACTCCTGACACTCTTCTCCACCCATTCCACCCTGCCTGCTTTCACCTCTCTTCCACAATCCCCATTACTCTGTACTGTTGATCCCAAGTGTTTAAACTCATCCACCTTCGCCAACTCTACTCCCTGCATCCTCAACATTCCACTGACCTCGCTGTCATTTACACACATGTATTCTGTCTTGTTCCTACTGAACTTCATTCCTCTCCTCTCTAGAGCATATCTCCACATCTCCAGGGTCTCCTCAACCTCCTCCCTACTATCACTACTGATCACAATGTCATCAGCAAACATCATAGTTCACAGGGACTCCTGTCTAATCTCGTCTGTCAACCTGTCCATCACCACTGAAAATAAGAAAGGGCCCTGAGCCAATCCCTGATGTAATCTCACCTCCAACTTGAATGCATCTGTCACTCCTACCTCACACCTCACCACTGTCACACTTCCCTCATACATATCCTGTACAACTCTTACGTACTTCTCTGCCACTCCTGACTTCCTCATACAATACCACAGTTCCTCTCGAGGCACCCTGTCATATGCTTTCTTCAGGTCCACAAAGACACAATGCAGCTCCTTCTGGCCTTCTCTAAAGTTCTCCATCAACATCATCAGAGCAAACATTGCATCTATGGTGCTCTTTCTTGGCATGAAACCATACTGCTGCTCACTAATTATCACCTCTTTTCTTAACCTAGCTTCCACTACTCTTTCCCATAACTTTTATTCCCTTGTAGTTACTGCAGTCCTACACATCCCCCTTATTCTTAAATATCGGCACCAATACACTTCTTCTTCACTCCTCAGGCATCCTCTCGCTTTCCAAGATTCCATTAAACAATCAGGTTAAAAACTCCACTGCCATCTCTCCTAAACACCTCCATGCTTCAATAGGTATGTCATCTGGATCAAAGGCCTTTCCATTTTTCATCCTCTTCATAGCTGTCCTTACTTCCTCCTTGCTAATCCGTTGCACTTCCTGGTTCACTATCTCCACATCACCCAGCCTCTTCTCTCTCTGGTTCTCTTCATTCATAAGCCTCTCAAAGTACTCTTTCCATCTGCTCAACACACTTTCCTCACTTGTGAATACATTTCCAACTTTATCCTTTATCACCCTAACCTGCTGCACATCTTTCCCAGCTCGGCTCCTCTGTCTAGCCAATCGGTACAGGTCCTTTTCTTCCTCCTTAGTGTCCAACCTCTCATACAACTCATCATACTCCTTTTCTTTAGCCTTCACCACCCCTCTCTTCACCTTGTGCCTCATCTCCTTGTACTCTTGTCTACTTTCTGCATCTATCTGACTGTCCCACTTGTTCTTTTCCATCCTCTTCCTCTGTATACTCTCCTGTATTTCCTCATTCCACCACCAGGTTTCCTTTTCCTCCTTCCTCTTTCCAGATGTCACGCCAAGAACCCTTCTTGCTGTCACCCTTATTACATCTGCTGTAGTTTCCCAGCTATCTGGTAACTCTTCACTGCCACCCAATGCCTGTCTCACCTCCTCCCTAAACTCAACCTTGCAGTCTTCCTTTTCCAACTTCCACCATTTGATCCTTGGCTCTGCCCTCACTCTCTTTCTCTTCTTGATCTCCAACGTCATCCTACAGACCACCATCCTATGCTGCTTAACGACACTTTCCCCTGCTACCACTTTGCAGTCTTCAATCTCCTTCAGATCAACTCTATATATGTATTATATACCAGTTTTATATAATTAAACACAGTTAAAAAAATCAAGAATATTATTACATGCATTGCTGATCAAACTCCTTTTATCCAGTTCAAAGTCATGGTGGTCAGACACTATTCCCACAACACTGGGTGGAGGCAGGAGCTAAACTGAATGAAGCATCATAGGTAGTAAACACTTTTCAAACCTAAGTGACCCATTTAAAGCTGCAAGTTAATCTAACATGCACATCTCTGGAATGTAAGTGGGGACACAGCCAGAGATAACATAATGAATAGAAAGTCTTAGTAAAAATATTTTAGTAAACAAAGGGAACACATGGGTGGAAGAACAAAAAGATTGGGAATGACAAAGAGACCAATTATATAAGAAACAATAAAATGACAACATGACTACTTTCACTTTGGATCATACTATATGTATTTCGGAGCCATGTTTATCAAGTGTTTCCCATTTACATAACAATATCATCAGCATTGAATTAATACTTACCCTCAATTATGCTCAACTATTCTCAGCTCTGTCTTCTAATGCTCTTCACAGTGAGAAATTGAGAAAGTCAAAGGCTCAGGCCGACCTGGATAAGTATCAATCCCTTCTATCATCCTTTTCTTCTGCCACCACAAATGCTAAGGTAAATTACTATCAGACAAGTAGTAAAAGCATTACTAACACAGGCTCTCTGTTCTCTGCTTTCCCCTCCCTTCTTAATCTTCATCCACCTCCTCCTCCAACCTCCTTGACTGCTGATGACTTTGCTAGCTTTTTCCAGGAAACATTCTCATGCATTCGCATCATCACTGTCTCCTTCCAAGCATCACCCAACATTCTTCACATTCTCTCCACTCTCAGCCACTGATGCTTCTAACCTCCTTTTCAATCACCCCACTACATGTCCACTTGATCTCATCCCCTCACATCTCCTTCAGACTATCTGTCCTCCCTCTATTCTGCAATTACACACATCATTAACACCTCACTCAGCTCAGATGCCTTTCCTACCATGTTCAAATACGCTCTGATAACCCCATTCCTCAAAACATATACACTCGATCCATCCCAAGTTAGCAATTATAGGACTGTCTGTCCTTTTCTTTCTCTCCAAAACACTTGAATGGACTTTGTCTAACCAAGACTCTTCTTTCCTTGTACAGAATGGATTACACAGTCCCAACCAGTCTGGCTTTAACACTAGAATTACCAGAGTCTACGAAAAAACTCGTAGATCCGGCCCACCTTAAAACCGTTCTCACCTCTCTTTTGTCTTCTAAATGTGCCGATTAAGTGGAGCAGCGAGTAGCCGGCTATTCCATCCCCCACCGTCGCAGAACGTTCACTAAGTTTTCTCAGCTCATGCCTTGTTTGATTACCTGGGAGTGACTGAACTGCTGGAGTTTTAGAATAGAAATAATAGATCGCTATTTGGAATACATGCATTTCATGCGTGTTCCGTTTCTACAGTAATCTGTGTAAACACATTGCTAAAACAGAAACTTTTTCATATTTTAGTAATAAATGTTACAAAATGTAGGCATAAACTATAGAATGTGTAAAGCCCGAGTTCCTAAGATCAAATAAACACTTCCACAAAAGCTTCACACACCATATAACAACTTCCGTGGCGTAGCGCGCTAAGATTTGCCTCTCAGACTGAGTAGCTTTTCTCTGCCTCACAAACATGAGTTCAATTCCCCGCTGGGGATAAAGTGTTACTTCTTTTTTTTCTTTTTAACCTCAAACGGACATAAAATTTGTAAATTGGTATGCACTGTCAGTTAATGAGATTGTTATATTTTCATGTGGGATGCGCCTTTTAAAATATTTTTTTAACAATTGAGATTGCAATTAACATGAACAACTGTCCTTATAACTTATTTTTTTCAAGATCCATAACACACAGACAGACAGAGCACTGCGTAATACAGAGACAGACAGGCAGAGATATACCAACAAACAGGGAAGGCACATGTACTGAAAGAAAAAAAAATCAACATGTGCGTTGTTTCTGCCTTACTGTGCCACAAAGATGCGAGTTCGATTCCCAGCTTTGAAGAAAGTGTTTTTTTTTCCTCAAACGGACATTGAATTTATAAATTGGTATGCACTGTAAATCATTAACTTTAAAATGTCAATCGCGGTTATTTCTGTTGATTAATTCATGCTTTTTTACTTAGAGTCAGAACAGGACCTTTTTCAGCTTATTCAGCTTCTGATCTGACTCAAACAGCGCCAGTATAACTTCACACCCAACCTGACGCTGTTCGTTTTCAAATAATATTGCATTACTTCGACGATGTTTTCTGATTGGTACTATTCGCGTCATAAAATGATTTCTTCAAAACGTCACATATATTTGTCTCTTTCTTTTTTTAAAATGTGCATTGTAGCACTCAGCAACTGGCCACCTGCATGTTCTTGCGCACACTAAATCAGACAGCGCTATATGCAATCATCAGATTCAAATGTTAACAGTTATATAGCACAGAATGGAATGGAAATCAGCAGTTCTTAGCATTCCACCTACTGTAACTTGCTTTCTTTTTTCTTCGGTTATAGTCTTGAATAAAAGTGCACTTGTTTTGTTATACTTTTACATCAACATATGTTCCTGTGTTTGAGCTACATGGGCATGCTCAAAAAATACACGTATAATGCCACGAAAAGTGCATGCAGACACTTCAGTTCGCAAGCATTGGTACGACAATGCAGTCACAAGTACACTGCAGAGCTTTAGCGCGTCTTTATGTGAAAACAGCATCAGATGGGGAGTGTCTGATGATTGCATATAGCGCTGAAGTTACTGCTCTTTACTATGCTTTCCTCTGCATGTCCTGGAGTACAAAAGAAACAGCATACAGCAACACGTGGGGACTGGCAATACTGGGGGAAAAAAACACGCGGTCGTATGTGTCGTGATACACTGCAGAACTATAGTGCGTCTTTATGTAAAAACAGCAGTGTCAGGTGGGGGGCGGTAGGGATGGATCCTGAACGCGAGTGAGACAATGAAAAGTGAATTTTAAAAAAATAAAGCTAACCTTTACAAATATCATAAATTACACCGGCTGTTACAGACTGAAATCAAATGTATCATTTTATTCTAAAATAGTGAAAATAAGAACACTTCTCAAATGGGAGTTGTGCAGGATCGAACTCAGACCTTCTGATTCCCAGTCAGCGACTGATACTGTTACGCCACGGAAGCACAGATAGTTAAGTCATGTCAATGTCTCACACTAAGGCGGCTTTTTTTGGCGGTGGCTTTTTTTGTACCTTTTGTGAAAGTGTTTCTTTGATATTTGGACTTCAGGCTTCATACATTATATAGTTTATGCCTACATTTTGTCATTTGATACTAGAATATATAACACGTTTCTGTTTTAACAATGTGTTTACACAGATTACTGTAGAAATGCAACACATATGAAATGCGTGTGTTCCAAATAACAATCTTATTATTTCTACTCTAAAACTCCACTTCACTCCCAGATAATCAAATCAAGGCATTAGCTGGGAAAAGCTTGTTTACGTTCTAAGTCGTTGGGGGGATGGAATAGCCGGCTGCTGGCAGCTTGTCTTTATCAGTACATTTAGATGACAAAAGACGCTGGCGGAGAGGTGAGAAAGGTTTTAAGAAGCGATTTAAGGTGGGCCGGATCTACGAGTTTTTTCATAGGCTCTGGTAATTCTAGTGTTAAAAGGAATCACTCTACTGACTTCTACATGAACTACCAACATGTCAGTCCTGATCCTTCTAAATAACTCCGCTGCCTTTGACACAGTCAACCATGAGGTCCTTCTTGCAACACTCTGACCATGGCATCACTTGGAATGTCCTCAGATGGTTTGAGTCCTACATTTTAGGCAGATCTGTGTGCTCTGGCAAGAAGAGATGTCAAGGGCACCTCAAAGATCGGTGCTGGGTCCTCTACTGTTCTATCTCTACACTACTTCACTGGGCCCCATCATCTAGTCCCATGGTTTCTCATATCAGTGCTATGCTGTCGATACACAGCTGAACTGGTCGTTCCCTCCTGAGGGCAACATGGAATTGGACATGCACAGGGGCACCCCAAGGATCGGTGCTGGGTCCTCTACTCTTCTCTCTCTACACTACCTCACTGGGCCCCATCATTCAGTCCTATGGTTTCTCATATCAGTTCTATGCTGTCGAACTGGTCATTCCCTCCTGAGGGCAACATGGCATTGGCTACAGTCTCTGCATGTCTTACTGATATTTCTACCTGGATTAAAGACTACCATTTACAGCTGACCTAACAAAGATGAAGCTGCTTGTTATCCTGGACAACCAGTCTGTTCAACTCTCCTTCTATTTACAGTTTGGCTTATTGTCGCTAACACTTGTCAAGCCAGTATGCAAGCTTGATGAGGTGACTGAGGAAAAGCTATCTTTCTCTGACCACATTTCAACCATCTGTTGTTCATTCAAATTCACTCCGTAAAACATCTGCAAATCAGACATTATTTGACTGAATATGCAGCACAATTTTAGGCCCAGGCTTTAGTCTCTGGATTACTGCAAGTCATCACTAACAGGAGAAAAAGCATGTAATGTCAACCCAACTAACATGGGCACATTTCACTTTGCTCCACAGGTTGGTATATTAATATAGCAGCGCACATTAAGTTCAAATCCTTGATGCTTGCCTACAGAGTAGTCATTGACTCAACACTTGTGCACACGGAGACACTGGTGAAGTCCTATTCTCCTTCTCGTCCAACAAGGTCTGCTAGTGAATGGCGTTTGGTAATGCCACCTCTGCGTCTCTGAGTCTCTCAATCCAGACTCTTTTCATACGCAGCTTATAGTTGGTGGGACAAGCTGTCCCCCCCCATTCAAACTGCTGACTCCCTCAATGTGTTTAAGAAGGATTGAAAACCCTACTGTTTTTGAATATATGTCAAATGTTTTTGGTCTGTGGATATCTGTCATTGTTAAGTTTATATTTTTTTTGTTATGTTAGCTTTATTGTTCTTCAATTGTGGTGATCATGTTTTGTTACATATCCTGCTACACTTGTTCTAAACTATCTCTACACTGATGTTACTCGAGTTTACCTCCTTGGTAAGCTGTTTGGATAAAAAAGTATGCTAAGAAAATAAATGTAAAAGTAAACACTTATAGTTTATACAGTATATGGAAACACACTACTCTCTATAGGCTATTTTAGCATTATTAGAGTTAATGTAACACTAGCAGTTTTGCTGTATACTGATCTCAAAGTACCACACCAAGGGGACCCTCTGCCTACTCTTCTTTTAGCCTCTCTTCTTCCCAGCAATGTTTGATTGCTTCATATGTGCATTCACTTAGTCAGTTGCCTCAAGAAGGCATTAAGGTCACACTCTAGTTCATTTCTGGCACCCAGATCACCCTCTTGGCCTCAGGTTTCCTATGCCCCTTCATATCTGGAACTCTGGAAATATGATGAAACAGTGTTACCTTCTGTACCACAACAAATGTAATATTACATTCATATATATATATATATATATATATATATATATATATATATATACAGTACATATATATATATATATATATATATATATATATATATATATATATATATATATATATATATTATGGAAGATGACCTGGACACAGACAGGCGGACACGTTCAAGTCACCCAACACATGTTTATTATGACAATCCATATTTACAAGTGCACACAAACCCCTAAAGTCCCCAAAGTCCAGGCCAACTACACAAATGCCTTTCCTTCTTCAGGCCGCCTCCTTGCCTGCTCCAAGACATCGTCCATCCTTTACTCCTGACTCCAGCCCCTGAATGGAGGGAGGCGGCCCCTTTTTAGTCACCTGGATGTGCTCCAGGTGTCTCCCAATAATCTTCCACCAGCACTTCCGGGTGTGGCAGAAGTGCTGAGGTCCAGGGCTCCCAAGGCATTGGGGTGCCCCCTGGCCGTTACCACGGGCCCATACAGGGTTGAGCTTCAAAGCTCTGTACCCGTGGTCCCCATAGCCGCCAGGGTGGCCGCCCCCACGTGGTCTGGGGGAGGCGTAAGCCCTTCTCCGGTCCACAAGGGTGTCCCGGCCAGGTTGCCCCCCCCAGCCACCTGCAACATATATACATTTTTTTATTTTAGTGTCATTGACCTTATAGGTCACATTTCAATAAGCAAAATACATTTCAGGCAAAGGTATAATCCATACAACCTTTCAAAGATTAATGTTAAAATCAATTACATTACGTCATATTTGATACTCAACATCGCTCCCCTACCCAGTTCAGAGCGTGTAAACATATGTACACACTATAAGAATGACATGCTGTAAAATTAGTTGTTCTGCTTTTCTTGTGGTCAAAAGATTAAATTCTGTTTTTAATGACAGTTTTTTCTTGTAGCATGTCTCACTGGCCCATATTGTGTATACAGTCTTTCCAGTATGCAATTTATTTTTATACAAAACAAGTAAACTAATTTGACCCCTTGAATATCATTTAAGTGTTTCCCAGTTTATTCTCCTCTGAAAACTCTGGAGATTCACTGGTGTCTGTGAAAGTATCAGTCTGTACATAAATTAATTTGATAAAATGTTCATCTGCTAGTATTGATACGCTGTATTGCCAATAGCAAGTGATTCAGTAAATAATAGGAGATTGTGGAAAGTACTGAGCAGGCTGGAAATGGATGCATACAAATTTCAACTATTAAGGCAACTCTATCAGAATCAGAGTGCATTGTTACAAATAAAAAAGACCACCCAGAGTCTTTTTGTATGAAGAATCACAGCAAGGTCGCTTTCTCTAACCTTTGTGCTTCAATTGGTATAGTAAAGAGATTGAGTTGCCCTGTGGGACATCCTGAGGCTTCATGGGATTCCCTCAAAGTTGCTGGATATCATGACTGGCCTGTACACTGGTACTGTGACTGGGGTTCATCAGGGGTGTGTTCTTGCTTCTATTCTGTTCAATGCTAACATGGACTGGGTGTTGGGCAGGGTTGTGTGGTCCAGCGGCTGTAGGGCATTTGTTGGTGACGAGAGATTTACTGATCTTGACTTTGATAATGATGCTGTGATCTTCACAGAGTCAATGGAGACTTTGATCGGGTCTGTTGAGAGACTGAATGAGGAATCTGAGTGTCTGGGCTGCAAGTGTCCTGGATAAAAACCAAGATCCAGTGTGTCTGTTTGCAGAGAGAGTATCAACCTTGCCGAGAGGTTTACTTTCCTTGGCAGCGATATTCATTCACTCTTCCTATGAAGTTAGTAGATGAATTGGGGAAGTATGGGGGGATCATGAAGTCGCTGGAAAGATGTGTGTGGTGCTCCCAATATTTTTGCAAAAGGATGAAGGTCCAAGTCTTTAGAGTCCTGGTACTTCCTGTTTTGCTATATGGTTTGACCAGGCCAAGGGGATGCCCATGTAACACCTGGCTGCGGCAGATAAATGATCATTTCCTAAGAGTGGGACTGGACTGCATGTTTGCCTTAGGGGTTGCCCACCAGGATCCTGAGCTGTTTCATCATGTTGTGATTGCAGTAATGCGCTGTACCAGTGCATGCTCCCCAACCTGACCTGATCTGATATCACCAAGGAGTACAGCTGTGACATAGACATTCAGTCAATTCTCAGGCCCACAAGATCAGTCATCAAGTATCTAACTGCATTGGGGAAAGACCGGGTACTCCACCAGGCTGACTTAGACTTTTAAGGTCAATGGTATGGTCTGTGGCAGTTTGTGGAATATAAAGTGGGACCATGAAAACAGAAATAATCAGTATGATAGAAGGTGTCGAGACATACAGCAGCAGTTGTGATGTCAGAGTCAGCATATGCATATGTCCATCTTAGAAAAAGTAGGGGCTGAAACAGTGAAAGCTCTGGTACTTTGACAGTTTTACATGAAACATGAATCTATCCAAGTCATATAAAATAGATGAGTTGAAAGCGTGAGGTTGACAGAAAAGATGGTGGAAAAATGACAAGAAGAGATTTTGTCATTGGTGGAATCCATTAGAGTGACCAAGAACAGAAACCAATAATGGTCTGTAATAATGTGTGCAATGAAATCTGATCATAATATATGTGGAAGGATACAGATAGACCGACAAAGCTGAAGAATGTTTGTATTTTACAATTCATTTTTCAAACAGAAACACATCAATTAAATTTTTTTTTTTACTTTTAGCAAAAATCCACTCCTGAACCATAGATAAATAGAAAGTATATTATTTGTCCCAAGAAGGAAATTATGCATTTTACAGAAGCTCAATAAATATCATAATAAATAACAACAACCCCCCTCAAATATAGACAAGAATTAAATGAAGAAGAAAAAAATAAATTCTGATCTGGCTGAAGATATAAAGAGCAATCCCAGGCACAGTGAAGCATTATAAAAAGATATAGCTGTTGATATAAAGGAGCCCTAGTAGCATTTATTGACACACGTCTGCTGAATAATTTACTGGCTAAAAAAATAATGATAGTGATAGTGTGTCAGAAAAAGGATGTGCAGTTGTAAAATATGTAAAGGATGCCATTATCCACATTAAAGTATTTTAGTCCCCTAAGAAAAAAGGAGTTTGCTCTTCCCTTTCCTTTGTAGTTCCTCTGTGTTACAAGACAAGTCCAACCTGTTATTGATGTGGACCCCCAATTACTTGTAGCTGTGCACCCCCTCTACATCCACTCTTTGAAGAGTGGCTGGCCATAGAGGCCATTTAGTGCAGTGAAATTCAATAACCAGGTCCTTGGTTTTGCTGATGTTAAGTTGCAGATAATTCTTTCTGCACCAAGAAACAAAGTTCTCCCGACCCTTATATTCTCTCTCATCCCCTTTAGCAAAACACCCTATTAGTGCAAAATCATATGAGAATTTCTCCAACAGACATGACCTGGGGTTATATTTATAGTCTGAGGTGTATAGTGTGAGGAGAAAAGGAGACAGGACTGTTTTTTTTTTGTTGCTCCAGATGTTTCTAACATCCATATTAGAGACACAGTCCTTAAAACTGCACAAATGTGGTCAGATAGTTTATGCATATATCTGTATCTCATGTATATCTTTAAGCTTACCCATTAACAGGGATGTGTGGATGGTACTGGGAAAATTAAAAAACATCCTCATAATATTGCCATCTTTGACAAGATGGGAATAAGCCTTGTATGGCAGACAGATAGTTATATCTTCCACTCCAATGTTTGTCCAAACTACAGTTGGTTCAAGTGATCTTTTACAAGATAACTCATATAGTCAAGGACAAGCCTCTTGAAGGTCTTCATGCTGTGGAATGTGAGGGCCACTGGTCTGTAGTCATTAGGTGAAGAGGAACCTGCCTTCTTTGGATCTGGAATACTATGGGATGTTTCTCACAACCTTGCTGACTGAACAGGTAGCCGCAAAGTTGGCCAGCACAGGTTTTAAGTGCGTGAGGACTATTTCTATCTGGTCCCATGGTTTTTTTTCTGTTTGTAACCCACTCACTCGTCTCTTCACTTCATAATTAGCTATGGACAGTACATACTACTTGTTAAAGGTGGACTCATACCTGACTATACCAATTGAAGTGGCAGGAGTTGTCGAGTGCAGTAGAGTGATGTGGAGAGACTGGTCACTGGAAGAAGTGAGTGGTGTAAAGAGGGAAGCTTATTAATAGTTTGGTTCAGGGTTTTAGCTTTGTCGACATTACCTTCTAGCACCAGAGCCATACCACTAGCAATGCAAAATCTCAGAATGACAGTGTGGATATAGCATGAGATTAATATGAATTGCTCTCTTTCTCTTGCTTTCTTTATTCCCCTTTTCCTCTCCACCTCCATCATATCTTGACTCCCCAAACAAAGCAAAGATCAGAGGCTTCAAAATTCCTGTCCCATGACATGCATTGAAGTATGGAAATGTCCCATAAAATTTCCCATAATAATAAGCTGCTGAAATATCAACAATTACTGCTAGTAAGACAGGTGGGGAGTGTGGGGCATTGCACATTCTAGTGGTTCTTGAACCCCCACATTTTAAAGTGATATGCCTCTGTCAGTATGGTCCTCTCTCTCTGTCTCTGTCACTCTCTCTTTGTCGGTCTTTCGTTCTCCTTTCAAGGTTATTGTGCAAGACTTAAGAATAATCTGTACTTTCCTTGCCAGTCAGGCACTCAGTCATACTGCATTTAATTAGAAAGTGGAAGTAAGGGTACATGTAATGTAAGTGATGTTCTGATGTGACTTTGGGAAAACAGAAACAACCATCTAGAACCATAGTTATTCTAAAATACACAGAAATCAATTGCACTCTTTATTCAAAAGAAACTTGTGTCTGTCTTTATACTATACATTCAACGAAGATAACAGGCCTCATTTAACTTCAGAAGTATTTGTATGTATTTATATATAGTCATGTTTTATTCATTAAACAAGTCTCAAACTCAAAGCTGGTTATATGCATTTTGTATGGTGAGGTATTTGAAGGACTACTAAAACAAATATGTCGTATAAATACACTGCAAAGACAGGATTTTCATGTCTCCATAGAAGGAATGGTAGTTCTTTGTTGCAAAATTCTGATCAGCTAAGTTACAGGAATGGAAAGCAGAAAAAAAGTTGAACAAAAAATTCACCAATGTACAAAATGATCCATTTTCCTAAGGGACATAGAAGTTTTACAGACTTTTTGAGATAAATTGTGCCCTACTACACATATTGTAAATAATGCAGTTCTATAAAGCAATATGATCATGAAAACCTGACTAATCTTATAATGTGGTTTAATATTTAAATGTAGTTTTAACTAATATTGTTTAGATGCTGTCTTTTTTAATCACTTCATTTATTACTATGAATCTGATTTTTGTATATTATCATGGGGAAATGGAGCCTAAATAGGAATAGGATACAAGGTGGAGGCCAACTCCAGATAGGCTACATGTGCACTGAAGAGCAATCACACAATCAACTGGTCCTTATAATAGATGTACAAAAAAAGCAACAAAAAACAGAGGACATCATATAGTCTATCAGGAAATTCAAAGTGTGTTATTGTTATTGAATATTTTCAAATGAAAAAAAGGCTTAATCCATCATTTCATTTTCTGAAGCTACTTTATTCTAGACGCAGTTGAAGACCAGCCAAAGTCTATCATGACTACATGTCTACATCAAGACAGATGGCAGTCCCTGTCCATCGCAGGCCAACACTGGCTTATTTATAATTCCCCAAAATGCCAAACCGTTTGCCTTTGGACTGTGCAAGGAAACCAGAAATCCCTGAGGAGCATCAGACAAACATAGGAATCAATCCAAGAATCCAAAGCTCTACTGCACTGCACTAAAAAATGAAAAAATACAAGACATTATTAAATTACCTTCAATCTTTTGTGATAATTTTTTTCTTTATTCAAGGAATTTAACATATCCAAAAAAAGGACAATTGAAAAAGGGAAGAACTATTTACCCCAAATGGCATCCAGTACCTTCCCACAAAGCCACCCTCAGAGCCTAGCAGCAGAGGTAAAATCAACAAAATGGAAAATAATTAGTGTAACAAACACATCAGACACACCACCAAATGAACCTAAGTGTGCTCTAACTGTAATGTCAATGGGCATCAAATAATAAATGTTTTCACTTTCGAGACTGAGAAAGTCCAATTCTCCATAGATTGAAAGGATGCTCCATTTTTTATGATTTATATGCCTTTGCAGTTCAAGGAGAGAAATAAAAATGTGGTTATGTCTCCTTTTTAATTTTTAATTCTGTTTTAGAAAGTGTGGGAGGCAACAAGTGACTCACCCATCTATATATTTCATTACAAAAACACACAGAGGATAATTCCTTAATTGCTGTTTACTTTTATTTTAAACATGCATTGTCTTAACAAAAATGTAAACACCCTCACATCCCTAAGGCATTCACTCATTTTTCCAAAACTGCTTTCACAAAATCAAGGTCAAGTGAGATAAAGACAATGATATTAAAGAAGAATTCACAGTATAACTGCTACCCAGCATCACAGAGTTGTTCATGAACCAGTTCTTGCTGCTCACATGTTCAGATTAGTACTGAGGAGGCATTTTCACACACATGTTCATTGAATTGCAGAAATGGTGCTTGCTATACACTTGTAGGTCATAATATCCATCCATCCATCCATTTTCCAACCCGCTGAATCCGAACACAGGGTCACGGGGGTCTGCTGGAGCCAATCCCAGCCAACACAGGGCACAAGGCAGGGAACCAATCCTGGGCAGGGTGCCAACCCACCGCAGGACATACACAAACACACACACACACCAAGCACACACTAGGGCCAATGTAGAATCGCCAATCCACCTAACCTGCATGTCTTTGGACTGTGGGAGGAAACCGGAGCACCCAGAGGAAACCCATGCAGACACGGGGAGAACATGCAAACTCCACGCAGGGAGGACCCGGGAAGCGAACCCAGGTCCCCAGATCTCCCAACTGCGCCACCGTGCCGCCCTAGGTCATAATATGCATCTGCTAATTCAAACATAACATTGCACAGCATTCTCTAACCTTCTCAGTCTAACACGGGGCTGTCGTGGCTGGGTGCAATGCTGCAACAACAAACTGTTGTAAGGTCCAGACACACATACCCACACACATGCACACACACACGCACTGCCAATTGGCAACCACTAGTTAGTCTAACATATACATGTTTCGGGTATGAACAGAAAACAGAAAAGAACACACACATGAAGAGAATGTGCAGATTTCACATCAATTGGACGTGGGTTTCAAGCCCAGGCTGCTGAATCCATAGAACAGCAGCATTAAACACGGCCTCCTTGGTAATTTGTCACACTGTATATATTAAAATAGGCAACATTTAATTAATTATTATAATTTGACTTAGTCACAGATGTTTTTCTAACCGCAAACTATGACATAATATAAAACCATGTAGGAGGAAAGCAGTATACCATTGTTTTGATTTTTAGAAAATTTTACACAAACAAAAAAATATTAAATCCCAGTATTTGCATAAAAATTTCTCATGCATAATTTACAAGGAAATGCATGCAGTGCACAAATCAATAAGATACAGTCATTAAACAAAGAAATCAAATAGTATTGTTGAATGTTACATATTTTTATGACATGACTTTTTTGTCAAATTCCATACAAGCCCAAATGTTCAGTGAAAGCACATCACACATATACAGTAGCAAGTAATAGATGCTTGGCCATTTGTTCAAAGTGGCCATTTTGTGACCTTACTTTCTAATAATGAAATTCTACAGATGTGTACTGAATTTTGAAATATGCAAACATTATTTGCATAATTGCAAGTATGTTGCACTGCAATTAGAGAACAATGGGTTTATTTAAACTCAAAAGTTGATTTTACAGAGGAAGAATTATAAATTAGAGTGTACTAATGCACCTATTGAAAAGTGGGCCATAAAAACAGAATCTTTGCGAAGAATAGAGCCCAGAAAAATGATTTTTGACAGAGTAATGTTTGCCATTTTACCAATATCTTTACTTCATTTATGAGTTGCATGGTGATAGTTCAGAGTTAAGTTCTGAAATAGTAGAAAGAAGAGAAGACAAAAATTAGAAGACATATAGAAAATAAAGAAGCTGGCACTTGGAGCTTGGCACTAATCAAGATTTAATACTATTGGTTAAAAAATGTCATGAGGCAATTTAACAGTAAGTACTGCAACATTATGGAAAAAAAATACAGTACATATAGATTTGCTAATAAAATACAAAAAACTATTTACCCAGCAGTTTGACTGAACTGTTCATTGTAGAACATTTAGTGAACTGCGTATTGGTAAACAGAGCTTGTAAGGTTAACGTGACAGAAAGGCCCATTTTTTGATAAATCCAATTTCATTCTTGTAAAACAACAAAGCTATGAAACTCTCATCAATGATTTGGCCAGATGTATTTGAAATGCAGGGCATGTCTAGATATAATCACAAAAGGCAGGATTATGGAATAAGTAACAAAGAAGAATGCTGGACACCTATTGCTATAGCAACTAGATTAGAGGTGTCAGCAGGGATTTTGAGAAGGTCAGCCCTGTCGGACAAAGCCTGCTGAACTTCTCCAAAGAGCAGAGTCACAGATGCATTGTAACAAGGAAATCTTTGAATCGTTGTGCATTTAGAGACAATTTTTTGTAAGCGCGTTTTCTGTGAAAATGACTGAAATGCCTCATTGTTCTGGAAGAACTGAGTATGTCTAATTATGATATGCTTGTTAATATCAGACTTTCTTGCTTTTCAGTGAATGAATGCAAATGCCATTTGCTTATTGATATTAAAGTATGAATAAGAAGGATGGTATGCAAACCTTAAAATATGGCTTTCAAATACAAGACCACCATCTTCATGTTGCATACCACTTCATGGAGGATGTTGCTGTGGACAAGAACTAATTCAGTGAGAAGAATGTATTAACTCAAGAATTTTATTTTGGAAGTTTTACATGTTTTATGCAGCATTCATTATCTTGTTCAATGACCAAATAATGAATGGAAATAGGAACTATATAGGGCTTTGAATAGTCCAAAAACATGTTCACAATGAATGTTTCTATATAGAAAACTGTTTTTTGCACTTATTAATTGCAAAACACCAAAGAGCCATGAACATGAATGCAAGGTTTACTGAAAAATCCCATGATAGAAAATGGTGGTTTTCAATGCTACTACTAATAACTTTGGTTCTGTTATTTGTTCTGGCTGATACTTCAATTACGTTTGGCAAAGTCTTACTCTGCTCCTGTGATTACGGTTTCTTAGACTATGACACAAGCAACTGTTTCTTCAATCTAACAAATTTGTGATCATTTCACTATTTCAAAATGAAAATAATGAAGATGTCTAGAAATCAGGGACTATTTTAACTTATCGAATAGCTGAAAGTAATATTTGAATAAAACTAGTACACTGTATAATTTGATATTCTACACACTGGGTTGAGGCAACACCATGCTCAATTACATTACCAATAACCCTCCTGCCATGACAATGTGCTTGCTGTACCTTTAAGTCTGTAATACATTTGCCTTGCTACACTAGAGATTTTGTAAGCACAAAATTGCATCCATCCCAGATAGGAGAAGATGACAAAAGATGGAAAAAGAAAGTCTAAGTATCTCAGACTGCGCACCTCCTTCATGTCTCACAGCTGTCATAGCCAAACAATCAATATGCCTCAGTTGCCTTTGGTCTATTTGCAGCATGACAGCACCCTAAGGGGCTCAACAAGCTCTGCAATTGAGATCTTATTAATCATATCATTTTATATGCAAATTATGATCTGTGGGCCAGGAAGAAGGCAGTGAGTGCCTGCCAAGAATAGGAGAGCTCATTTACGGTGCGGTCACATGCACACATGCAAACGTTAGACCACACACAGGGCGTGAATTAATCAGCGGCTGACTCCTAGTCTTTGACACAGCTGACAAATGCATCTATAAACTCCTGTGATGACCATGCTGAAACCTTGAATAATAATTAACTAATTTTGAAAGCAGATGTTGATCTTTGCGTTTTCAGAAATTCATTTTCAGGAGGCGGAAAGATCAGATTTGTAGTAAACAACAGTAATATTAAAAGTTAATTAATTCTTTCTGTGTTTTTAGATATTTTTTATCAAACTTGTTAAGTCAAGTTCAGGGTCACAGGGTCTGGGGAATATGGATCAGATGCCAGCTTTTGTTAACAGTACATTCAATAATCATTAAGTGGATAAGAAAACATACAACATTGTGGGACAGTGGTTTGTGTTGCTCTCTCACATCTTTAGGTGACTGGATTTTAGTCTGAATCCAGGCACTTGCAGTGTGGAGTGTGCATGTTCTCCTTAAAGTTGTAACTCTCAAATTGAACAACTCCATCTTCAACTGAAACCATTTCAAAATACTGCTAACCAGAGTTCTGACATAAAACAAATACAATGAGCACATCTCTCCTCCTCTGCCTGATCTACACTATTCAGTTCAATTCAGTTTATTTTTGTATTGCGGGTTTTCACTGAGCACAGACACAGCTGAAGTGCAATTACAGACTTTACAAATTATTGATGATATAATGCATACACTTAAAGATACATACTTGTTTAAACACACTGTAAAAGAAAGCAGGTTCAGATGATTAGCATAAATGAAATTTAACAATACCTGCCCATTAATTAATTGTTGAATTTTGGTCAGTTGACAACAGAGGAGAGGAAAACAAAAACAATCAGTAGCATCCCTGGAGGAAAAAAAATAAACTCTGGGTGGATCATGATCATTTATAGCAGGCAATGTCAACAGACAGAATCAGACACAGCCCTAGAGACTTTAGCCAATTGTCTGCCTGACTCGTCCTGGGCATTCTATAGTAAAGTTTGTGGTGGACTCTCTAGTATGACAATAGACTCTTTCCATTCATTGATTCCATGGCTCTCGGTATCTCAGGTGTCTTTTCCATTGGCAGGACAACTACTTGGAAGTAGAGCAGTGGCACCGAATGCCTCAGCAAGATGCTAAAAAGAGAAAAAAGACTAAATGAGGGTTAGTAATGGTTTATAACTATTGTTTTACATTTATTTTTATATACATTACTAACAAACAAAAGTACAATGTGCATATGTAACTAGCAGTTATAATCAAGGTGTACTAGACTAAAGTTGTGCGTCTTCAGCCAGGATTTAAACTCCTGAGACTGAAGGGCAAAGGGGCATCACATATATAAATTGGCAAAATCATTTCACAGCTTTAACTCTTATAGCTTAAAGCTCAACCACTTACTCTTATTTTGTATCTAAATACACTCTCTGGTTTATAAGTAATAAAAAGTTCAGATAGTTAAGCAAGGCCTTGGCCATTTAAGGCATTATATGCAAGACAGAAAATTTTTGAAAATGATCCATAAGCTTAACTGGATGCCAGTGTTAAAGACTTAAGGACAGAAGTTATGTGGTTGTGCTTTATAGTTCTTGTAATGATTCTTGAAGCAGCACTTTGAAAGCTACAAATAGAAGTTTGAAAAGCAAATGAATAACGCAATGCAGTAGTTAGTCTTACTACAAATAAATACACAAAATATTTTCTCGGTATCCTCCAATTTAAGGAACTGTCACAGTTTTCCAACATTTCTAAGATGGAAAAACAGATTATAGATACCTTTGTAACATGTGTTTAAAAGACATATTGAAATAAAAGATAATGCCTAAATTGAGTGCTGATTCAGTAACCTATTGTTTAGACCAACTGGGTTAAATGACAGAATATTGCTGGGGTCTGCATTGATAGAAGTAATATTACTACATTTTCCTAAACTAGTGTGACAGGTGTCTGGTCACACTTACAGGTAATCTAATCTAGCCACCATTAAAATATCCGACTATGCCACCCAATTTTATTAAGAGACTGGGAACTCTTGAAATTTACTGATAATAACACACAGGTTCCTTTAAATTGGGCGGTGAGTAAACACACAATGAAAGACACTGTAGAAATTTCAGGAAAAGCAACAGTAACGTCTATTACACAAGACAATATAAAGTACATTAAAAAAATGAACATAAAAGTCTAACAATATCAGGGACAAAAACTTTTTTTTTAAAAAAGGAAAGCACACAGTCCACACTCTGAAAGTCCACTAAAAACATGAAGGGAAGGATACAACCTGTAGTGGTGCAGAGTCTTGTTTGCACACTGTGTTACCCCAACAATTAATCATCCCAACTGTCCACGGTTGCACTATGTTCACCAGACATTCGTTTCCCAACAGAAGTCTTGGTAAATCATCGAATCCCTGTCAGTGTTTCTTCGTCGTTCTTTTTTTTCACTCTGGGCTCCTTGTGTTGCTGCGACCTAGGCACGCCTCACTTCTTGTCCGCCAGCTTTGCTTGATCCTGTCATGTGGCTTCCCTCTCTCGCTGAGCTTCTTCTTGTGGAGCTGCCTCTTCTTCCCTGGAGGTAAGTCTTGCTGTCCTTGTGCCTCACGTCATACCAGCCACGTACTCTAGTCTGCCTGCGAGCCCCTGTGCTCTGTGCGAGTGCCTTGGCAGTGTTCTCAGTGGACCGTCCCTTCCCCTGCCTTCTCCTGCCTAGAAGTTTAAATCTCATGATGCCCACATGATGATGGATTAAACAATGGCACGTCCAAATTTCCTGGCTTAACAAATAATGTAAACACAGGTTTAGAAAAAGGATTGTTACCAACTATCAATGAGTACACATATGCTGATTAGAAACTAATATTCCCACACATGTTCATTTTTAAGTCAGGTGAATACAAACATTTTCCAAGGAAGGAGCAGTTCTGTTATCACAATTTTGTATTGTTTGTATATTTAAGCAGTTAAAACTTCAAAGATTATTTTGCAAGGCAGCAAATAGCTATATCCTTTCAGACAGCCATCACAGTAATCAGTAACAGGATTTTTTCAGGAAATTTGCCTTTCAACTTATCACCCCAGTCTCAACAATGGTTTTCTATTTCCCCTTCATCTACTCTATTTTAAATGTAATATTTGCATGTTTTTTTGCCTAAGAGAAAAAAAGAAGCCACCCAGTGTACAAAAAAATGCCCCCCTCTGACACTAGCTCATCAGTTCTATTTCAGAATATACTGTATTTGAAACTCTCACGTTTACAAAGCTGTTAATTTCAATACTCCAGATTACTTGTCATTGTTATTTGTATCATAACAACCTACCAGACAAGTGACATCTTCCAACACCATTCTTCTCAAAATTTCAAATACCAGTTTTCCAACTTATGGTGCTCATTAAGCTTTGTGACTCCTACCCTCTGGAAGTCTCTGCATAGGCTTATTCATGAAGCTTCTCCTGAGGTCTCCTTCAAAACTCATTTAAGGACTTGTATCTTCCTCCTAAATCTCAACAAATTTATTACAATAGCATTCTAATTCCATTCTTCTGCAACCACAGTACTAATCATGATTCTATTATACTACCTTCTCAAGCTGGATGGATATGTATTTCACCATGCTATTCAGTTGTTTTTACTTATGTCTTTAATTGTTCTTACTTTGTTTTTACTTTAGCCTTTAATTATAATGCGTTGCTGAAAGGTATTCTGTTTACTATTTATTTTGAAATGTATCCTTGCTAGCTTTTTAAAGGACCTTGTAGTTTTGTATCTTATGAATAGCTCTAATTTTTTTTTTATCTTGTGCTGTCAGGAAAGGCTCCATTCTTCTATTATAATTTCATCAAAATGCAACTATTGTCAACATGTTAAGGAGATCTGTTTCTATTCTCAATGTTATCCACAATGTTGTACAGAGAAAAAGGTAAAATAAATGATTATACAGCCCATGCCAAATACAGTACTTTGTTTCTTGGTGCAGAAAGAATTGTATGCAACTTAACATCAGCAAAACCAAGGAACCGGTTATTGACTTTTGCCACACCAAAGAGCCTCTATGTCCAGTCACTATTCAGGGAGTGAATTTAGAGGTGGTCCATTCCTTAAGTACTTGCTGGTCCACATCAATGACAGGCTGGAAACTGTGGAGTTACATAAGAAAGGGCAGAGAAGGTTCTTTTTTCTTAGGAGACTGTGTTTCTTTGATATGGATAGTGATAGTCTTCTACAACTTTGTGATGGCCAGTGCATTTTTCCACAATGTGGTACGCTGGGTTGGTAACACCACCAAATCAACAAGCTAATTGAAAGGGCAGACTCAGTTATGCGATACACTCTGGACCCCCTGGAGATAGCAGCAAAGGTGAGAATTAAAACAAAACTGAGTGCCATTATGAACAATGCTGCACATCCTCTCTCTGACACACTAGCACTAATAATTCAGTAGAAGTATGTTAAGAAACGCTAATGGGGCTCATTTATACCAACAGCAATATGTCTACATAATGCCTCACTCTTTTTTCATTTTCTTCCTTGTTAGTCATTCTGGTGTGTTTTTAGATAATAGTATATATTTTTATTTATCTATCCATTTGTTTTTTAAAAGAACTTTTGTAAAAAGAGAATTTTCCTCCAGGGTACAAATAAAGTTCTAACTATCTGACTCATTAAAGACAAGTAAACATATTTAAGTAAATATGACATATTTTGTTTTGATTAATTTTAAAGATATACTAGGGGGTTCCCCCCTGCTTGCTTTGCTGGCCAAACCCTGTGGCCTGTGCTACGCACCAGCCACTTCACGTCTCTGCTGCTCGCATTGTGAAGTGGGGGGCTGAACGCACCCCAAAAAGCCACAGTCACTCCTCCAAAACCCCCTTTTAAACGGTGATACAATGGGAAGCAAATAGCTTTTTTTTACTTCCTCTTTGCTCAATAAACTGCTGGCTTGCTGCTGCTGCCGTGCCGCATGATCTGCATCTCGCACGGCTCTTCAAACATTTAAATGCCTGTACAGCAGCTGTCCTATTCTTTGTCTTTTAATTCCGGCCCTGGGCACAAAGTCTCGTCTCTCGGGACGTGAGTTTTTGATATTTTTTAGTTTATAATTTAAAAACGGAATAAGAATCTGAAAATCTAACAACATCACATTAAAGTTTGATAAATTCTGAAAAGAATGATACCAAACATATACGTATATTTGGTTTTAAAATAAGCCCGATTTAAAGCGCGACAAAAACGTGACATAGAAATGTCACATAAGATCGTTGCACAAAATCGTTGCATTTTTAGGCTTAGGATTTTATATATAGAGAAAGTAGATGACTAATATTAGTCTATCTTGTTTTTTTTTTTTTTAATTTTTGGGCATTTTTTCAACCAAAACAAAGAGACGACTAAACTTTCAACAAATAATGGAGATTTTCACTTTCTTCAGATGTGTCTTCCCATAGTAACCTGACCTGAATAACATAATTTTTTATATACATTTAAAATATATTACTACAATCTTCCAAACTTTTTCTTTGTTTATTAAAACTAAAATAGAACTACTTAAAATTTCCATTTAAAATATATTTTCTGTTAAATAATGTACTTGATCATTAATAGTAAATGCAGCCCAAATAAGTATCAGTGTAATGTTATATGCCTTTTGGGCAGAGTATTCACTAGAGCACCTAAAGACAGACTGACCAGAAGTGACCAGAATAATTAAAATAATTATTGAGTACTTCTAAAAAATGATGAGATATTAGAATTAACATAAAATTATTTTCAACTTGAAATACCTGTTACTGGAATTTTGCTTTCCAGTCAGAAAGTAAGACTTATTCTAGAATTAAGCCAAAACAGAAATCAGACTCAATATGCTGATTTAATTAGTTCTGGCATCAAAATGGATTTTTCCATCTGGTTGGCAAGCCAATTAAAAAAGTTTTCAAAAGTTTAAGTAGGAAAGTGTTATGATTGCACTTAAAAATCACAACATGATCCTTGTAACCTAAGAATTCCGAAATAGCTGATTTGACTAAAGGTAACCCATTATAGTAACAAAGTTTCCTTGATACATATAAATTAATTTTTTTTTCAGTTTCTTGCATAATAAGAAATCTCCTTAGATCATAGATCCTCTACAAAAATGAACATAGCAAGAATAAAACAGTCTAACTCAAAATAGTACCTCTGTGTAAACTATACAACTTTCTACCTACCACAATATATTCAATTTTCTTGGTATGCAGAGACAGTCATTATTGATCCGGCCCATGATGTATTTAATTAAGGATGTAATAGGAGAAGTATCATTAGATTTTACAGATAAGTGTCTTCAGTGTCTGAATGGAACTTAATATCATGTCTACTTAATCCTAATTAAAGGTAGCATATTCAAAGAAAGCAATCAAATACAGTTCTCAGAACTAAACCTTATGGAAACCATATTCAATAAAATACAGTAATCAATTATGTTAAATGCTCTGCTTTGTCCTGGGGAATAATAACTTCAGAAACAGAAGACAACATTATATCACTAATGAAGGCTGCTTTTCTAGCCTAGCTTAAATTCTCAAATCATTTTTTTGCAGTATTTTACAGGAAAATATGCAATCCATCCATCCATCCATCCATTATCCAACCCGCTATATCCTAACTACAGGGTCACGGGCATCTGCTGGAGCCAATCCCAGCAAACACAGGGTGCAAGGCAGGAAACAAACCCGGGCCGGGTGCCAGCCCACCGCAGGGCACACACACATACACACACCCACATACCAAGCACACACTAGGGACAATTTAGAATCGCCAGTGCCCCTAACCTGCATGTCTTTGGACTGTGGGAGGAAACCGGAGTACCCGGAGGAAACCCAGACAGACACGGGGAGAACATGCAAACTCCACGCAGGGAGGATGCGGGAAGCAAACCAGGTCTCCTTCCTGTAAGGCATCATCGCTACCACTGCACCACCCTGCCGCCAAATATGCAATATGAACTCTAAAAAAAAATACTTCGCTTTTAAAACAGACAGATGGTACACTACAAAAGTAGCCATTCTGTTGTATGTTTGTCACTGCTATTTTTGTTCAAAGGGTATTGTTTATGTCACAGAGTCCTCCATCATTGTAACTCCCCAACTAAAGCTCTGTCGTCATACCCAAATCCATTCATCAGTGAAATTTAAATCATTCCACCACACTATTGTTTATGATATCTTTAACGATTTATTTATTGTAAACCTATAAAACATAGACCCTACATAGAAGTGGAAAAGGTGAAGAAGAAGAAGAAGAAGAAGAAGAAGAAAGGGAATACTATCATATTATTTGTACATGGCTTTGAATAAAATATCGTCTGTAACAAATGGTGATACTATATTAATATAGATTGACTTTGTGATCAATTTTGAATATGGTTTTTAGTGTTCTGTTGTGTGTGTGTGTGTGTGTGTGAGTGTGTGTGTGTGTGTGCCTGCGTGCACGTGTGTATCCTGAATGCCATATTATGCTGGTTTATTTAGGGAGCCATGCTGAAGAGGTCTGGAGAGAGGGAGGTCTCTGCACCCTGGTCCATATCCTTCTTGTTATACTTGTTTAAGCATTACCAAATCAAATTTCCTGCATTTGATGTTATAAATCAATGAAGTATTTGCTTTCTTAATGTTTCTAGAATTCTGGACAATACCAGGTAGTGGCCTTTTTATGTTGATGAACAAAAAAATAAGTCAAAATGACAATACAGTAAAACATGTGAAGTAAATTAAACTTATGAAAATTCTATTTATTTGAGTTGACAGCAAAAACATGACTAAAAAAGAATGCAAAATTGAATCCCAGAGATAGAAGAGCCTTTTACACATTGCTCACATTTGCCCCTGGTGGAATTTAAAAAATGAACCATGCTTTGTTAAAGCTCTTGCTCCATCCAATCCATGACAGTACAATTAGAAGCAACAAATATCCTCATTTTATTCTGATTATTTTTGGACTTGTTTTAACCTCTACGTGGACACTGTTCAGTTTCTTGGATTATTTATTTATTTAACACTTTGTGCACGCATTATTTACTTGGACACTATTTTTGATTGTTTTAATAAAAGCCCCAGCACTGTTTCACCCACCCCTTGTCATATTTGTGTGTTGTGTCCTCATCCGCTGGCTCATCCCTAAGGTACGTTATTGGCAGTAGCGGGTTCCAGAGGCTCCCTGGGATGCAACTGATAGCATGGTGCTGGCCCACACCATATCATACTCATTTCCTCAACCCGACAATAAAGGCAAAAGGTAGTCACTTAGCAGGTAGGTCATGGTGATTCCACCTCTTGGTGTTCCACCCACAAAACACAGGGAATGTAGCCCTGAGGCTTATATACACAACACATAATAAGATAAATGACAAAATATCTACCTTAATAAAAGCATAAGTGTCAATGTGTCTGTCTGTGTGTTCATCCTGTTGCTGTCACTCCAAACGATGGAGCATCACAAACATCTTTAATTATAAAATGCATTGCTATAAAGGGTTGTCAAGGGATATTTCATTTTGTTCTACAATTCTTGTAGCCTAGAAATGCATTATTTGTAAGAAGCACCCCATCACTTTACATGACCTTTCCAGTGATTTTCAGTCATAGACTTTATTTACATAATTTTACCAATGAGTAGTTTGCCAGAAGTACAATGCATTTGCAAGAAAAGAAGCAAAATGGGTGTTTTGGGTGGCAAAAACAGAAAAGAGGCTTGTCTTTCCAAAATCTTGTGTTTGGCATACCATGACAGAAGGGAAGAAGAAACACAACGTGTAGGGCTAGAACTCCATACTGAGAAAATATTCACACAACCACCAACGATGTCCAGCTGCATGAAATATTGGTAGTCAAAATTTGAAGCTGTGCTAAAGAGTCATGAGACAGTCATGTTATCTGTCTATACTCTGATTCCTAATCATATAATCTGACATCCTCAAGGTCACCAGATCCAGCAAATGCAGTTGTTACGTTTCACATGTTTTCTGTCCTGAAATTGTGCAATGTGCCTTCAGCCTAAGGGTTTGTTGTACAGGAATTTCAAGAAGAAAGGGAGACACTTTCTAGTTCAGGAAACAAATTGGAACCAAGGATTAAATCAGCACATAAAGACACAATGACATAAAAGTTATGGAAAGGGAAAGTAATGAATTAACTCTAAAGTAGAAGACACAGGAGTTTTAATCTCTTATACAGTATACAAGGTGTCCCGCTGGTGGAATACTGCCATATTTCAAATTATTTTGTGTACATTGCAATGAACCCACAAGTCAATTCAAAGCAATAATGCCATTTTTTGCATACCCAAGAGAGTCTTTCTTCAAATAAATCACGATTCCATGTTGCTTGCTCTCTTTCATTAATTAAAAATGACATTTGCTCATATATACAGTATATATATATATATATATATATATATATATATATATATATATATATATATATATATATATATATATATATATATATATATATATATATATATATATATATATATACACCATGGTGAAAAGCACATCACAGCTGAGTAATTCTGTCTCAAATATCCCATGAGCGTGAAGTCACATACAATGCAAGGATTATTACTGTTAGATAGCTGAGATTCAGTGCATTCCAACGATGTATAGTTGTCTATGATTGGTCATTTATATTACATGCCACAGCTGTGCATAAAAAGCAGCAAATAAATTACATGTGCAGCAGCTCAATTTTACACACTTACACACAAGCATCTGTCAGAGTAGATGAGGATTGTTTGGTTGATGTGCATTCTTCTTCTTCTTTCGGCTGCTCCCGTTAGGGGTCGCCACAGCGGATCATCTTCTTCCATATCTTTCTGTCCTCTGCATCTTCTTCTGTTACACCCATTACCTGCATGTCCTCTCTCTCACCACATCCATAAACCTTCCCTTAGGCCTTCCTCTTTTTCTCTTCCCTGGCAGCTCTATCCTTAGCATCCTTCTCCCAATATACCCAACATCTCTCCTCTGCACATGTCCAAACCAACGCAATCTCTCCTCTCTGACTTTGTCTCCCCACAGTCCAACTTGACCTGACTCTCTAATGTACTCATTTCTAATCCTATCCATCCTTGTCACACCCAATACAAATCTTAGCATCTTTAACTCTGCCACCTCCAGCTCTGTCTCCTGCTTTCTGGTCAGTGCCACCGTCTCCAACCCATATAACATAGCTGGTCTCACTACCATCCTGTAGACCTTCCCTTTCCCTCTTGCTGATACCCGTCTGTCACAGATTACTCCTGAAACTCTTCTCCACCCATTCCACCCTGCCTACACTCTCTTTTTCACCTCTCTTCCACAATCCCCATTACTCTGTACTGTTGATCCCAAGTATTTAAACTCATCCACCTTCACCAACTCTACTCCCTGCATCCTCACCATTCCACTGACCTCCCTCTCATTTACACACATGTATTCTGTCTTGTTCCTACTGACCTTTATTTCTCTCCTCTCTAGAGCATATCTCCACCTCTCCAGGGTCTCCTCAACCTGCTCCCTACTATCGCTACAGATCACAATGTCATCAGCAAACATCATAGTCCACGGGGACTCCTGTCTAATCTTGTCTGTCAACCTGTCCATCACCATTGCAAATAAGAAAGGACTCAGAGCCGATCCCTGATGTAATCCCACCTCCACCTTGAATGAATCCGTCACTCCTACTTCAGACCTCACCACAGTCACACTTCCCTCGTACATATCCTGTACAACTGTTACGTACTTCTCAGCCACTCCCGACTTCCTCATACAATACCACAGCTCCTCTCGAGGCACCCTGTCATATCCTTTCTCCAGGTCCACAAAGACGCAATGCAACTCCTTCTGGCCTTCTTTGTACTTCTCCATCACATCATCAGAGCAAACATCGCATCTGTGGTGCTCTTTCTTGGAATGAAACCATACTGCTGCTCACTAATCATCACCTTAACCTAGCTTCCACTACTCTTTCCCATAACTTCATGCTGTGGCTCATCAATTTTATCCCCCTGTAATTACTACAGTCCTGCAGATCCCCATTATTTTTAAATATCGGCACCAGTACACTACTTCTCCACTCCTCAGGCTTCCTCTCACTTTCCAAGATTCCATTAAATAATCTGGTTAATAATCACTGCCATCCCTCCTAAACACCTCCATGCTTCCACAGGTATGTCATCTGGACCAACGGCTTTTCCATTCTTCATCCTCTTCATAGCTGTCCTTACTTCCTCCTTGTTAATCCGTTGCACTTCCTGATTCACTATCTTCACATCATCCAACCTCTTCTCTTTCTCGTTCTCTTCATTCATAAGCCTCTCAAAGTACTCTTTCCATCTGCTCAATACACTCTCTTCGCTTGTGAGAACGTTTCCATCTTTATTCTTTATCACCCTAACCTGCTGCACATCTTTCCCAGCTCAGTCCCTCTGTCTAGCCAATCGGTACAGGTCTTTTTCTCCCTCCCTAGTGTCCAAGCTCTCATACAACCCATAATACTCTTTTTCTTTAGCCTTCACCACCCCTCTCTTCACCTTGCGCCTTACCTCCTTGTAGTCTTGTCTACTTTCTGCATCTCTTTGACTATCCCACTTCTTCTTTGTCATCCTCTTCTTCTGTATACTCTCCTGTACTTCCCCAATCCACCACCAGGTGTCCTTTTCCTCCTTCCTCCGTCCAGATGTCACGCCAAGCACCATTCTTGCTGTCATCCTTACTATATCTGCTGTAGTTTCCCAACTGTCTTGGTAATTCTTCACTACCACCCAGTGCCTGCCTCACCTTCCCCCTAAACTCAACCTTGCAGTCTTCCTTTTTCAACTTCCACCATTTGATCCTTGGCTCTGCCCTTACTCTCTTCCTCTTCTTGATCTCCAACGTCATCCTACAGACCATCCTATGCTGCTTAACTACACTGTCCCCTGTCACACCTTTGCAGTGTTCAATCTCCTTCAGGTTGACTCTTCTGCATAGGATGTAATCTACCTGTGTGCATCTTCCTCCACTCTTGTATGTCACCCTATGTTCCTCCCTCTTCTTAAAATACATATTCACCACAGCCATGTCCATCCTTTTGGCAAAATCCACTATCCTCTGACCTTCTTCATTCTTCTCCTTGACACCATACCTACCCATCATCTCCTTGTCTCCTCTGTTCCCTTCACCAACATGTCCATTGAAATCCGCTCCAATCACCACTTTCTGTCTATTGGGTACACTGTTCATCACTTCATTCAACTCACTCCAAAAATCTTTTTTCTCATCCATTGCACACCCAACTTGCGGGGCATATGCATTAACAACATTCATCATCACACCTCCAATTTCCAGCTTCATAATCATTACTCTGTCTGACACTCTTTTCACCTCCAGAACACTCTTGACATACTGTTCCTTCAGAATATTCCCTACTTCATTTCTCCTCCTATCCACACCATGATAGAATAATTTGAATCCACCTCCGATCCACCTGGCCTTATTCCCCTTCCATTTAGTTTCTTGCACACACAATATATCAACCTTCCTTCTTTCCATTATATCGGCTAACTCTCTCCCCTTACCAGTCATACTGACAACATTCAAAGTTCCTACCCTCAGTTCCACTCTCTTTACCTTCCTCCTCTCCTCCTGCCTCCGGACACATCTCCCCCCTCTTCTTCGGCCAACAGTAGCCCAATTTCCGCCAGCATCCTGTTGGCTAACAGTACTGGTGGCAGTCGTTGTTAACTCAGGGCTCAACCAATCTGGTATGGAAATTTGTATTGTTGTCCGCATATTGATTTGGCAAAATTTTACACCGGATGACCTTCCTGACGTAACCCTCCCCATTTATCCGGGCATGGGACCAGCACAAAGAAACACACTGGTTTGTGCATCCCCTGTGGCTGGGTTGTTTGGTTGACGTGCAATAAGACTTTAAATTTGTACTAGGGAAATATTACCTTTTTGTTTTTCTTCAAAAAAAGAAACATACTATTGAGAAGAAATTAACTACAGAATGCTATTGATATGAAATATAAAGACATTGAGTCAGATTCTGATCACAGTTTTAACTCTATTGAAAAGGATGCATTTTCTGAAGAACTGAATGCTACAACTGATTTGTAATTATTTCTTATAGTATAACTTTGAAGTGTTGCAGTGTACAGTTTTACAGTTCAAGCATGATGTGTTAAATTACCATACCCAGACACTACCTGCTGTACGTTCTTTCTATGTTAGTTTTCTGAGCAGTGCTCTGTCAATTTTGAGTACTGTCAACATTTCTGAGCATACCCATGAGTACTGTTAAACTATACCTGCACCTCTCAAAGTCTCTAATAAGGACCCCCACCTCATCAAATGTCACTATATCATGCCGCTTGTGAGGGTGGGTCACGAGCACATGAGGAAAAAAAGCTGTTTTAGCTTCTGACTTGTATAATCCACCCCCAGGCCCCTCCACTGAAGGGACCAACAGTGGATCATATCCACTTCCCCACATGCATAAATTAGTACAATAAAAAACAGGAAATAAAATCCAACAGAGGTCTTAGGGTGGCAGGGAAGGCTGAAGCGATCGTGATTAGAAAAGGGCTAAAAATCTTGCAAAATCTCCAATGATAGAAGTAGTCATTAGAGAAGTCTATTTAGTATTGCGATAGGATCTTTCTTCACACACGATCTTGTGCTGATGACAAAAAAAACTAAGTATAATTAAGGAGATACTGTAAGATACTGCAATGTAAAGCTAGTTTGGGACATAAAGGCAAAAGATAAATGCAGGAGAGAACAAGGTGAGTGTTGGAGGTGAAGGAAGGAGGTGTGGAAAAGGTGAGTGCATGGTCATGCTGTGTATAAGATAGAGGTGCTGGGGTTAACTCAATCCAGTGAATGGGATTCCAGAAGAGAAAGATGTAGTGGTATGAAGGGTAGTTTGCAGACAACAATTGCGGCCTTCAAAAAAGGTGTACAAGAGAAGTGCAGAAGGCTGATGCCATAAGTGTGAATTTAGAAATTGGCAATAGAATTGTTTTGGAAAATTTAGGGAAGTTCTGCTACTTAGATGACATGATGAGTGCTTATGTGGGTGCAAGCAATGGTACACGGGTGAGAAGAGTACTGTAGACACTCCAGGAGCTATCCCTTATTCTGAGTTTTAAAAGAGTGTCTCTTGCATTTAAGGAAGATGTGTATGAAAGTTGAGGGGTAGAATGCTGTATGAGAATGAGACATGGCCAATTTCAGTAGGGCGTGAAGCATATTCAGAAAGATTAGAGACCTGGATTGAATGGAATGACAGGAAGACGAATGATGAGGTCAAAATAAAACTCGGAGTGGATGTGATAGGTGCTGTGCTGAGACGGACTACAGTGGTTAGGTGATGAAGAATGGCAGAGGATGATTAGTTGAAGAAGTGCATTGTGATGGAGGTAAAGTGGATGTCACTCAGATGGAAGCCAAAGAAGATTTGGTTGGAATTGGTGGCAAATGACATGATAAGAATGGATCTCACAGCAGTGGATGCCCTAGGCCATGGAAAGTGGAGGAAGAAGATTTGGGAGGTCATCTCCTCACCCTGGATAAACCCTGGAAATGGCTGTTAAAGTGGGACTGATGAAAGAAAAAACAAAATGTGTCTTGCTTAGAAATTCATTCCTTGTGTGAAGCCCATCACTCTCCACAACCTACATGTATATATAAAATGTATGAAATCAAAGGAGAGGAAACATTTTCCCATTTTCTTTAAAAATAAAGAGAGGGGTAAACAAGTTAAAAGACAGGGAAGAAAAGAAGAACTAAGACAATTTGCAGAGAAGTTTTAGAGAGAATTTCAGAAAAAGAAAATAGAAAAAAGAGAAAGATGTAGTAAGTGGGGAAAGAAATAACAAATAACACTCAAGAACAGCATAAAATGTACATAAAGGTGAAGATGGCAGAAAGAGAAGCAATTTTAAAAAATATAAACAAGAAAAACACCAGGATCTTAGTGTTTGCTGACAGACTTTAATTTATCATTCTGGAAATCAATTAAGTGGTACTTGTTAGAGGTCTGCCAAGAGTTATTGACAAGAGGGGAAATGATACCTTGATATGCTGATAGTAGATCTTTTTCATCTTGACAATTTGTTTATTTTGGAAGCCTAGTAATTTGACACTGCACTTCTAAGATAACTGTCAAGCTTGGACATATCCAATAAATCATTTAAAAGTTACAAATGGTTATTCTAAACCTATTTCAAACATATAGATTTAAATTTCAGATTTGTTTTTAACATATGTCTCCACTGTAGCCATTGTAAACGTCTGTGTACACCAGTGTTCCAACTCTTTGCCAAGAATATGGTGAGCTCAAACAAAGGCTTCTTATGGCTTTTTTAGGTTGAGACTGGTAATATGGGCTATATAGCTACCAGGGGCCTCATGTACTGTATAACGCAGTGCTTAGAATTTACACGATAACATGGCGTACGGACAAAACTGGAAATGTGCATACGCACAAAAAAATTCAGATGCATAAAACTGTGAGTAAGCAAAGTTCACAACCTTCCCCTTTATAAATCCCAATCAACTTAATTTTAACCCACATGCATGCACTTATATAGCCCCACCCCGACTCCTCCCAGAATTACACCTATTTGAATATGCAAATCAATATAAATAGCCCCTTCTGTTCAGTGTTTTGTTAAAAGACAATGGCAAAAGCATGTGTAAAAAAAAAAGAATTTCAGCAAATGCGAAGAAGAGGTACTGCTCAGTGAAGTGTAGGCAATGCCCTATTGCCCTACTCCATCCTTGGTTACTACTAAAACGGAAAGTGCCCGTTGGCTGACAACATGGAGAATCAAAAGGTAGGCACCAATATAATATGGCTGTACTTTATATCCTTAGGATGTGTTAGCCCATCAAAAACAGGTCACTAATTAAGAAAAGGGTTAGAATGAAAACCTGCAGCCACTGCGGCCCTTCAGGACCGGAGTTGATGACCCCTGTTCTAAATAATGTGACTGACACTGTAGTAATAATAAATTATATTACCAATCTTTGCCCCATAGTCCCTATTCGAAGTTTCTTGCAAATACATAAATCATTATTGTATTTCACAGACACATTTCAATTATTCTGTTTTATGTAATCAGTTGTAGAGTGTTGACTCACAACAAGGTGTTACATTGGTACCAAAATGTCTGCAGTATGTGTTAGTATGTTTGCTTCACTTTAATTGTTTTAACAGACACTGCAGATGAGAAAAGAAACTCTGAATATTTTCCAAAAATAGAGGATGCTTTTGAATAATTTTATCAAGCAGGAATGATTACAGCAATTCACTTTTTTTAGATAGAGTTTAATTTTACATCTTTTTTTAAATCATGTTTAATATTGTTATACTGTATGTCACATAAGTCGGGTCCTCTGGTGAATATTTAACCAATATATAATACAAACTTGGATGCCTGCAAACCACCAGAAATTACTATTAAGAATTGGGTTTTAAACAAATATTTTAATTAAAGATACAGGTTTTAAGCCCAATCAGTCATATGGAAATACTCTCTGAAATACTACTTTACCTGTATATTTGTTATAGTAGTAAATCTATTTATGTAACAAATAGAGACAGACTGATTATATTTAAGTTTGCTGATTGTTGCTAGTCAAGCTTCAGAAGTATAATGGCAATTTGTTACATTACTGGGCAAATCAATCTGCAGTTGATTTCCTGTTAGTCTTACTTTACCTTGAATACGAGGGGATTATTATTCTGGCATAAGGTTAATAAAAAAGTCCTCAATTTTTGTGGTCAATGAAAATATCATTGTAAGTTTTTCATTATTTTTAAATTATGACTGGATAACAGGTTTTCTTTATTTCGCTTCTATAGTAATAGAAAATTAAAATTCGGATTGTTTTGTCAGTTTTATTAATGTACTAAAATAGATACTTCTTTTTAAGCAGGCAATTGGATTAAAATGTTTTCATTTACCACTGAATATCCAACTTTTGTAAAAATAAATGCAGCCTAAAGACTTTTTCTACTCTTTTTAATATTATGGTCAATTGTCCTATTAAGTCACATGTACATATTGCCGTATTTCAGCATTTTTGTCAAATTCCTGCACAATCATGGATGCTAGCCTGCACCAAAGAACTTTGTGGAATGCTCAAGGGAAACCAGAGCAGTCAGTTGGTCGCCTTTTCCAAATGAATCTTATTCTCTATGCAGTCTGTATACATTCTAGTTTTATTTTCCACTGCTCTGTAGCCAGCTGGTCTTTAAGTAGAGAGCATTTCCAGCTCATCATGCTGCGCTCTACTGGGAGGCACAACTGCAGAACATACAACCACAATACAGCATTCATAGTCCATTCCCAGGACTTCTTGGGTTGACCCTGAAACAGAATTTTGAACATTTTGTTGTGAGCAGACTTCTTAGGGGCTATCTTCTTGCCTGTGGCACAGTAAGTGAAAAATGCAGGACAAGCAGGAAGAAAAACAAAAAATATTTTATACTTTGTATAAAATCTAAATTGTCTCGAACACTCAGTTAAAAAAAAAAAAACCAGATGCTGGCTTGCAGATCCTCTGGACCTTCTGATTTCTCCAAATCTCAGCAGTAGGGTGCACTCTTGAGCTATCTGCTACCATAGCATAAATACTAAGATATTAAAAAAAAGGGAATAATAAGAGAGTGAAGGGGATAAACACAAGTATTAATGAAAGTATTTAATAAATAAACAACAGCAAAAATCTAGATGTTTCACTGGACATAACTATACACAGATTTGCCATCATTTAATATCTGGTAGGTTGCATAAAGCATCTACCACCTAATAAACCAATTGAATTGTCCATCTACCACAATCCAAAATGTTCTCACACTTTCTGTCCTCTCTACTTCCTGCAAATTAAATTCTTGCTTACACTCATCCTTCAACCCCAAGTTAAACAGTCATATGGCCAGAAGGGGCTTTTAAGCTTCAGTCAGGAACTACTTTCAAGTATATTCTGCAGATGATTTTCATAATTAGGATCTTCAACGTTCCTCCTAGAGCTCTCAATTAAAGTATCCGGCAATTCCCAAGTTGACAGTCCATTCCAATAATTTACAGGGGGCCATGTATCTCACACCCCGCTATAGTCACCCTGCTTCAACTCAATAGACTGTGCATGCCACGGGGTCCTAGAAACTATTGAAATCATCAGAAAAAAAATTGAAATGTAGAGCTGTCAGGTAATTGAAAGGAAGTACTCTGGGCATCTTTCTCCTACGAGGTTTCGTTTTGCCGACGTGCTTGCCTCGCTTGTGTATTAGCGGCGGGAGGAAACGTAGTGCTCGCCACACTTCTGTAATTGCGGATAAACGAGTGACTCTCTTTTTGGATGTTTTGTTTTGCCGATATGCTGGCCTCGCTTGCGTATCCTCAGAGGTGGAGTCAGGTGGGCCAGACAGAAACACACAGTTCCACATGTAGACATTTATATATAAGATACATACACACAGACAAACACACGCATATATATACAGGGCTGGTATGAAGCAACAATATGAGTGCCTCAGGCAGTACTTTGGTAGGGACAGAATTTTCGTTTGACAGTATTTTTTATTAGAAACATTTTAGTAAAAATACATCTGTCTGAGACATTTTGGATGACTTTACATGTGGATTATGTGGCAACAGTAATATCAGATTTTTTTCATAGTTGTTTCATAGATGTTTTGATATCGTTTGCTGTTGCTCAACATTGGTCAGCATTGATTTGTATTGTTCTGCATGAAAACATAAGATTACATTTCTTCTTTTTTCACTACAAACTATATGAGATAAGTAACATAAAAAATATTTGGATAAAGTCTTCCTCTCAGATATCCACCGCATGTACAAAGTGTTTAGTTAAAAAAAGGCAGGGACCTTTTACCTTGTAGGACAAAATCTGAAGTGCCAAGTTAGAGAAAAGTGTAGGATAAGTGAAACAGTCACATTTTGTTTCACATTTAATTTTGTAATTGCAAAACTAAACACATGTAAAAATATTTTTTAGGGAGTCAAACAGAAGTGGGAAAGAATTTATTAATTTTTATGGTTCTAATGCCTATTTTGTGTTTTATTATTTTAAAGATAATCTTGGTCAGTTTCTTCAAAAATATTTATTTATTTGTTAGTTTGTTGGTTGGTTTATGTATTTAATGTTTTGTACATTGTTAAGAAGATGCATTGTACCTTTGGAGTGTTACATTGTGAATCCTGTATAACAATATGTATCGTATGTGGATTAAGTGTATCATTTTATTACAGCCTAAACACTTACAATTTTGATATAAATAATTGCAGTTCTTTTCATGACCAAGAAAACCGTAATGATGTTTTATATTGTTCAAAATATGAGTAAGAAACACCATTTAGTGTGCACTTGGTCACTTCTAATACAAAATAAAAAATAAAAAGGTGTATTTTGTCCTACTGTATACTGTATATTATATATTATATAGTGGGATGTCAAATCAGACAGAAATGCAGATTTAAATGTTTAAATTTACATATTAAAAATAGCTGAGCTACTCAGCCGAGGAAATTTCATAAGACAATGGGCCTCAGAAATAGTATCAAATAATTTTCTAACCCACTTAATCCAGACAAGAGTCTTTTAGGGCTATAGCCTGTCGCAGCTAGCACAGCTTGCAAGGAAGGCTCAAACCCTGGACAGGGCACCAGTCCATCACAGGGTGGACACACACCCACACACCAAACACACATTAGGGCCAATTTAGTGTGACCAACTCACCTAACCTGCTACCACTGCAGCACCATGATGCCCATTAAATAATAAGCAATAATAATATTATTAGTTCACTGCTTACTGTTGAACATACTATATACGATTTCTCAAGTGTGAAACATTCCTGCATTAGAACAATTCCTGTTTTTCCTAATAACTTGGATTTCATTGAAGGTCAGCGCAACACACAGTTTTACAGGAAAGTGTATTCTTTTAAATTTAAGTATAAATTATTATTATTATTATTATATGTTTGTGATTTTCACTTGTTTACATCATTCACTGAACTGTTTCTTTTCGTATTTTTCATCAGTTGTGCATATGTTCAAGCTAATATTTTTTTTTTGCTGTAGCCATAGACAAAAAATAAAGTTCTAACACTGAAACATATTCAATTATTACACACAGTAATGACATTTACATGCTGCACATTATATGTAATGAACTGAATGCTCTGGCACTGTAATGATTCAACAGATTTTAGATTATCTGCCAGTAAACTTAGCTTGGTTTCATCTTCAAACTTAACCAGCTTGTTATTTATATTCCTACTAGAGGGCATACCCCCAGCTCGTGTCACTCACTAACCCCCCGGCCTTCACTACATACCAGCCACTTTGCGTCACTATAATTTTTTTATAATTTAAAAATGGAATAAGAATCTGAAAATCTAACAACATCACATTAAAGTTCAATACATTCTGAGAAGAATGATACCAAACATATATATGTAGGTTTTAAAATAAGCCAGATTTATAGCGTGACAAAAAGGTGACATAAAAACGTGACATAAAATCGTTGCACAAAATTGTTGCACTTTTAGGCTGAGGACGGAAGGACTGAAGGAGGGATTATACCTCCTCCGGACCACAAGGGGGCGACTGCCCTGGTGGCTATGGGGACCACGGGAAAGGAGCATGGAAGCTCAACCCTATAGGGGCCCGTGGTCACCACCAGCAGGCGCCCAAATGCCTGGACAGCCCAGGTCCTCAGCACTTCCACAACACCTGGACGAAGTGCTGGGGGGACGAAGACCAGGGACACCCGGAGTGCTTCTGGATGCATAGCTGGCACTTCCGACACACACCAGGGAGTGACGGCAGAAGTTCATTGGGAGGCACCTGGAGCACGTCCAGGTGAATATAAAAGGGGCCGCCTCCCTCCATTCGATTGCTGGAGTCAGGTGAAAGAGGACGGAGCTCGGAGGAGAGGAGTGGAGGCAGTCAAGAAGAGTGAAAGGCATTGAGAGAGGCCAGGACTTGAAGAGTGATTAGTACGGGAGTACAGTGTGTGCACTGTAATTATGAATAAATATGTGTTGGTGGTTGAACCTTTGGTGTCCGCCTGTCTGTGTCTGGGCCAGCTTCCACAATATATATAGAGTAAATTTGAATCATTTATACATATTAAAAATAGCAGGTGCTCTAGCACTGACCCCTGAGAAACACCACTCTTAACATCACCAATTTCAGATAAGGTCCTTCGCACCATAGTCTTCTGCTTCCTATGTTTGAGCGAATTCTGCATTCATCTATACAGTACACCCTGAACTCCCACTTCTTTTAGTTTGATGCCCAATCTCTCATGTGCTTTCAGAAAGTCAGAATAAATCATATCATAGGCACCACTATCTTATTGTTGCTTCCTCGAAGAATTCTAGCAAGTTAGTAAAACACAATCTTTCTCGTCTAAACCCATGCTTACTGTACTTGCCATGAGCTGCTCAATCTTTTCCTTAATAATTCCTTCCATTCACTTAATATTCATTATGCTTACTGGCCCATAGTTGGTTAGATATGCCAGATTGCCTTTTTTCTATAACAGGATAATATTTGCATTTTCTGATTCTTTGGAATTTCCCCTGTGCACAGTGACTTCCTAAAAATATGTGTCAATGGCTTGAATATGTACTCGTTAACCTCCTTAAGCACTTAATAATTAATATTATCTGGTTTTGGTGATTAGTTTGGTTTCAGCCTATTTAATCTGAGCAGTACTTTTACAATTTCCTAATCACTCAGTGTCTCCATAGTAATCCCTGTTACCGCTCTGAAGTTATCCACTTGCTCAAAAGTGAACACTTCAGAAAAAAATGAGTTTAGATCATCTGCTATTTCACTGTCTGTATTTTTTAATTCTGTTTTAATATTCTTGATACACTTTGCTTTTCCTGACTATTCTTTTACTACTGAAATCCTGAGTGAATTTCATTGGATCATCTTATCTGCTAAATTCCTATAACTGCTTTTTAGCCTCCCTAAAATCCGTCTTATGGTTGCCCTCATGCTTTCATAAGCCCTACAATTGACATTATTAGTCTTATGAGACTTATACAGCTGTTTATTCCATTGCAGCATTTTTCAACTCTTTATTAACCCACCACAGTGTTTTTTTTACATTTTCTACTAAGTCCAAATTTTGGGACATACCTGTCCTGCATTATATGTAAAACATTTTTAAACCTGCTCCACTGCTCTTCAGCTGTCTCCTGATTTAAAAGCATATCTCAGTTTATCTCTTTTAGACATTGCTGCATTGCCGCATCTACTCTAAATTTGCCCCAGCAAAGTTAATCTTAAATAGTTTTTGTCTTTGCATTTACACTCTTCCAAAACACTCCCAATTGTATTATATTAAGGTCATTTGACTCTAGTGGTTCAATCACCATTATACCCTCAAATCTATCCCGATTATTACAAAGTCCTAAATCTAGACAGGCTTCCTCTGGTGATGGTGCATTAACATAATGTTGTAAAAAACAGTTACTGATTACTTCTAAAAACTTTATTCTCTGTTCTCTTGTAAAGATTTCATTCTCGATATTTCCACTTTAATCTCGCCATTTATGTCAACATTAAAAATGACATTTCCACTTTAATCTCGACATTTCCACTTTAAACCCTTGTTTTTTCTCTCTCTTGTTTAACTTTGCTATGTCGTAAACTTCACATTAAAATTATTGTTTAATTTACTAGATTTTCTCAAACCCCTTCATAACTAATGTAGCACATTACATGTTTCGTATTAAGTGTTCCCTGACCCTTAAATGCTTCATATTAAGTGTTCCCTGACCCAACCCAGCCACAGGGGATGCACAAACCAGTGTGTTTCTTCATGCCGATCTCAAGCCTGGATAAATGGGGAGGGTTACATCAGGAAGGGTATCCGGTGTAAAATTTTGCCACATCAATATGCGGACAACAATACAAATTTCCATACCGGATCAGTAGAAGAAGGAGAAGAAGATGGGGAGAGATGTGTCCAGAGGCAGGAGGAGAGGAGGAAGGTAAATAGAGTGGAACTGAGGGTAAGAACTTTGAATGTTTGCAAGTATGACTGGTAAGGGGAGAGAGTTAGCCGATATAATGGGGAGAAGGAAGGTTGATATATTGTGTGTGCAAGAAACTAAATGGAAGGGGAGTAAGGCCAGGTGGATCGGAGGTGGATTCAAATTGTTCTATCATGGTGTGGATAGGAGGAGAAATGGAGTAGGGGTTATTCTGAAGGAACAGTATGTCAAGAGTGTTCTGGAGGTGAAAAGAGTGTCACACAGAGTAATGATCATGAAGCTGGAAATTGGAGGTGTGATGATGAATGTTGTTAGTGCATATGCCCCACAAGTTGGGTGTGCAATGGATGAGGAAGAAGATTTCTGGGGTGAGTTGGATAAAGTGATGAACAGTGTACCCAAGGGATAGAAAGTGGTGATTGGAGCGGATTTCAATGGACATGTTGGTGAAGGGAATAGAGGAGACGAGGAGGTGATTGGTAGGTATGGTGTCAAGGAGAGGAATGAAGAAGGTCAGAGGATAGTGGATTTTGCCAAATGATGGACATGGCAGTGGTGGATACGTATTTTAAGAAGAGGGTGGAACATAGGGTGACGTACAAGAGTAGAGGAAGATGCACACAGGTAGATTACATCTTATGCAGAAGAGTCAATCTGAAGGAGATTGAAGATTGCAAAGTGGTGGCAGAGGAAAGTGTAGTTAAGCAGCATAGGATGGTGGTCTGTAGGATGACGTTGGAGATCAAGAAGAGGATGAGAGTGAGGGCAGAGCCAAGGATCAAATGGTGGAATTTGAAAAAGGAAGACAGCAAGGTTGAGTTTAGGGAGAAGGTGAGACAGGCACTGAGTGGTAGTGAAGAATTACCAGACAGTTGGGAAACTACAGCAGATGCAGTAAGGGTGACAGCAAGAAGTGTGCTTGGCGTGACATCTGGACTGAGGAATGAGGAAAAGGAAACCTCATGGTGGAATAGGGAAGTACAGGAGAGTATACAGAAGAAGAGGATGGCAAAGAAGAAGTGGTATAGTCAGACAGATGCAGAAAGTAGACAAAAGTACAAGGAGATAAGGCACAAGGTGAAGAAAGAGGTGGCGAAGGCTACAGAAAAGGCGTATAATGAGTTGTATAAGAGGTTGGACACTAAGGAGGGAGAAAAGGACCTGTACCGATTGGCTAGACAGAGGAACCGAGCTGGGAAAGATGTGCAGCAGGTTAGGGTAATAAAGGATAAAGATGGAAATGTACTCACAAGCGAGGAGAGTGTGTTGAGCAGATGAAAAGAGTACTTTGAGAGGCTTATGAATGAAGAGAACGAGGGAGGGAAGAGGTTAGATGATGTGGAGATAGTGAATCAGGAAGTGCAACGGAGTGCAAGGAGGAAGTAAGGACAGCTATGAAAAGGATGAAGAATGGAAAAGCCGTTGGTCCAGATGACATACCAGTGGAAGCATGGAGGTGTTTAGGAGAGATGGCAGTGGAGTTTTTAACCAGATTGATTAATGGAATCTTGGAAAGTGAGAGGATGCCTGAGGAGTGCAGAAGAAGTACATTGGTCGCGATATTTAAGAATAAGGGGGATGTGCAGGACTGTAGTAACTACAGGGAGATAAAATTGATGAGTCACAGCATGAAGTTATGGGAAAAAGTAGTGGAAGCTAGGTTAAGAAGTGAGGTGATGATTAGTGAGCAGCAGTATGGTTTCATGCCAAGAAAGTGCACCACAGATGCAATGTTTGCTCTGAGGGTGTTCATGGAGAAGAATAGAGAAGGCCAGAAGGAGTTGCATTGCGTCTTTGTGGACCTGGAGAAAGCATATGACAGGGTGCCTCAAGAGGAGTTGTGGTAGAGAGTGGCAGAGAAGTATGTAAGAGTTGTACAGGATATGTACGAGGGAAGTGTGACTGTGGTGAGGTCTGCTGTAGGAGTGATGGATGCATTCAAGGTGGAGGTGGGATTATATCAGGGATCGCCTCTGAGCCCTTTCTTATTTGCAATGGTGATGGACAGGTTGATAGACGAGATTAGACAGGAGTCCCCGTGGACTATAATGTTTGCTGATGACATTGTGATCTGTAGCGATAGTAGGGAGCAGGTTGAGGAGTCCCCGGAGAGGTGGAGGTATGCTCTAGAGAGAAGAGGAATGAAGGTCAGTAGGAACAAGACAGAATACATGTGTGTAAATGAGAGGGAGGTCAGTGGAATGGTGAGAATGCAAGGTGTAGAATTGGCGAAGGTGGATGAGTTTAAACTCTTGAGATCAACAGTACAGAGTAATGGGGATTGTGGAAGAGAGGTGAAAAAGAGAGTGCAGGCAGGGTGGAATGGGTGGAGAAGAGTGTCAGGAGTGATTTGTGACAGATCGATATCAGCAAGATTGAAAGAGAAGGTCTACAGGATGGTAATGAGACCAGCTATGTTATACAAGTTGGAGATGGTGGCACTGACCAGAAAGCAGGAGACAGAGCTGGAGGAGGCAGAGTTAAAGATGTTAAGATTTGCACTGGGTGTGACGAAGATGAATAGGATTAGAAATGAGTACATTAGAGGGTCAGTTCAAGTTGGACGGTTGGGAGAGAAAGCCAGAGAGGCGAGATTGCATTGGTTTGGACCTGTGCAGAGGAAACATGCTGAGTATATTGGGAGAAGTATGCTAAGGATAGAGGTGCCAGGCAAGAGAAAAAGAGGAAGGCCTAAGAGAAGGTTTATGGATGTGGTGAGAGAGGACTTGCAGGTGATGGGTGTAAAAGAACAAGATGCAGAGGACAGAAAGATATGGAAGAAGATGATTCGCTGTGGCGACCCCTAACTGGAGCAGCCGAATGAAGAAGAAGATTAAGTGTTGCCTGACCCAGTTGTTAATCGGTATGTGCTTCTTAAACTGACTTCCTCTTGCACTGAGAGGAGCTGCAGGCATTGATCGCCACATAGAATGCATTCACTTCATGTTATTACTGCTCTCTGAACATTTAGAATGCTAACACAAATACTTGAAAACAGTTTCATGATGAAATGCATTAAAGCTACCGAACCTTTATGGCAGGTGTGACGAGGCTCCAAAAAGCTGGATGTATGAATGGGTATCGCACTGGTTTAACTAAAATATTGTGTAAATGTTGGGTTTGTGAGCTGGTGGTCAGAGACATGAACACAGAATTTAATGGAAGTTCTTTTTTATTGTAGTAGTTCTGTCTCTGCCAAACATACCAAACCCCAGTTCCTATCCTCCCTCTTTCTTTCTCCACATAACCAATCACACACGATAAACGGCTTTGTGAAAGTAAAAGTAGCTATAAACTTAGGACACGGAGTGTTTGTAACTTTTAAGGAACTTTGAAAAATTGTTATACATGTTTAATTATGCCATCCATTCAGGGTTGCGCCCATCCCAGCAAGCGTGCACGAGGCAGGAACAATCCCTAAATAGAACGCCAGCTCATTGCAGGGTGAATACGAGCACACACATACACCAGGGTCAAATTAGCATAACAAAACCCCATATCCTACATGACTTTGAAAGGAAACTGAAGCACGCCGAGTAAACCCACCAGGAAAGCATGCAAACTCAAGGCAGGGAACACCTGGGACCCTTTTGCTGAGAGGCAGGAGAGCAACCTCCACACCACCATGCCCCCACAAGTTTAATAAATGCTTAAATGCAAATCAAGTATTTATCTTCAGAGTATTTATGTTCAGAGAGCAGTAATATCGTGAAGTCAATGTGTTCTGTGTAGCAATCGCTGCCTGCGGCTCCTCAGTGCAAGAGGAGGTAAGTTTAAAAAGCACGTAGCGATTAACATGGGTCAGGGAACACTTAATACAAAGTATTTAATGGGCTACATGGATTTTTTATGTTGTTATTATTAATATTTTACTTTTTTTTGCTTGCAGTTCACATCTAAATCAAGAAGTACTTGTAATTCAAGCACAGCTGTTTAAAAGACACAAAAAAACTGGAACTTTAAAACAAATGTAACACAACTTCACAAAGGTTGGATTCTTTTTGAATTCAAATTGACATAATCAAAGAGAAAGTGAAATAAAATCCACTGCCTCTTTCTGCCTATAACAGACATAAGAAACCCCAAAACATTTATTGAGATAAACTGCATTAAACACAGTCATTAATCAAATTCTGTTTTTCCCACTATGCCTCCTACATGCCTTTTTTCACTATGCAGAAAATGTTATGTTCCTGCTCCTGTCTCTCTTAAACAACTCAAGAAGTTCAAGTACTGTGTTTTAAAAATGAAATAATTGAATGTACTTAATGTTTTATTGTTATAATCTGTGAGTGTTTTCTCACCGATATTATTATTTATCACATCCCTTAATTCAAAGCAACCTCTCAGACTATCAGTATACATAAAATGCATTTGAGTGTTTGTAAAAATGTAACAAAGATTACAGAGGAAAATGTTAAAGTAAAGCACAAAATTCAAAGGCTAGAGTTACTTGTATGACTAGATGAAAATGAGAAGTGTAAAAAAGTGTCCCTGATGGATGTTGAGGCCTGTGGAATGGCAATTCAATGCAGTAGACAGCAGCAGAAAATAACATATGAGAACACCTGAGTCTTTAATGATTTTCCTTTACAATTGCCATGAAAATGTATTGCATATGACCTAATTTATTGTTTTAGGTAATGTGTGCCAAAGCAGCAGCCAACAAAGACACACACTACATATTGGCTGAGGTAGCTAAATGAGTATTTCTGATATTGAAAAAGGTGAATCTTAAAAATGTGAATTTAAATCCATTAAAGTAACAAATGGAAATTTTGAAATATGGAAGTTATTTTCCATTGTCTTTAATGAGACATAAAGCCAGCAATCTTTTGATTTGTGATGATGGATGTCTAAATGTTGCTGCATAAAATAGGAATAACCCAAGTACTCAAGGTTCAGAAGCCAAAATGAATGGGATCAGGAGCAAAACAATACTGAGACAATGTAGGAGAGGTTCATAAATATAAGCTTAGTCCAGCCCTTTCAGTACAACTGCAAAACAAGGAGGACAGCAGTGGGGTAGAACAACCTGTCCCAAAATGCTTTGTCAAGGGATGGTTTTTCAAGAAGCAGAAGGGTTCATTTCATTTATGACAGTACAAGCTAACTAGAACTGTTCTTCTAAATTATTCTATTAGCTTTTGAATTCTAAATAAATGTTTTAATGCAATTGAATAATTAAATCCATTCTGATATTTCTGAATGGTAGATATTACAATGTAGTGTAGTGTGTCAGGTTATTGAATCCCAAAGTTGCCCCACTTGTGACTCAATGTGTGACCCTGAGTAAGTCACTTAAACAGCATGACTTCCATGCATGCTCAATGTAAAAAAAAGTATAAGCAGTTGCAATCTACCCTGATCTTGTAGCCTGCCTTTGATAAAGTCCTCAGTGAAATATGTAATAATAATAAGAAGAAGAACAACAACATCATGATGATGATGAAGAAGAAGATATACTGGCATTCCAGTATGCACAGAACATCCTTTAAGTCCGGAGCTTGTTGAAAGTGGATAAAAGCTTTTTGAAGTTTGAGACAATAACTTTTGCAAGGTTTTTGACATAGCAAGGAGAAAGACTAAATTAATCTCATTCTAAAACACAACTGAGCATGAGTAATGATGAAAGGCAATTCTGTGTTTTATTTTATGCTGGGTTTTGAGCAAGGAAATGATAATGCAAGACCTGCCCTTTGCTGCCTTGTCTGCAAAATGGAATAAATGGAGACAGTATAAATAAAGCAGATGTGCAATTAGAACACCATGCACAGCTTGTGTCAGTGACATTTTGCCCTTTAGCAAAGTTCATGTACCTGTAGAAGGTCAGTTTTAAAGGAAAAATGAGGAAATGTCAATACACAAGTCCAAATTCTTTATCTTGCCATTATAAATCTATGAAAAAATGCTAAGGAATATTTAAATGAATCAAAGTCATTATCATAATATTGACTGTCATGTATTATGATATGGACTTTATTTTCATTATTAGTATGTGGTAGCTTAAATGACAGTTCCACAAAACAATCTTAATTATGATTATTTACATTTTTGCACAACTCTTCTGTTCACTCATACAAATTTAATATAATATAAAGGAAGATGAAATGCATTACATGTATTAATTAACCTTATTTATTTACTTCTCTGATCACTTAATCTAACACATGATGCAATCTTTTTCAGCAGGAACTAATTCTTCTGCCCTACATTGCTTATATACGTGCATTTACATTTATCTATTTGGCTGACGCCTTTATCTAAAGTGACTTACAATATTTGAGATACAAGTTGTGAAGGATAGCGGGGCATCAGCGAGCCCTAAACCCCCAACACGAACACACAAGCACTGTCCCGGATTCAAATAAAGGTTGGTTTATTACACCAGACTCCTTTATAAGTTACAATAAGCACAAAACACAGATTTTTTCTCTCCTTATTCTAATTTCTCTCACCACGGCCCTGCCCTCCTCCAGTCAAGGGTTGCCTCTCTACCTCCCAGCTCCAACACGCCTGGATAAGGGAATGCAGTCTCTTTTATTACAGACCCGGGAGTACTTTCTGGTGCCAGGGCGATGGTCACATGGAAGTCCATTATAACAGGTAGCCTATCTCCTTGCAGCACCCAGTGACCCTACCAGGATTGAACTACATTTCCCAGCATACCCTGCTGGCTTCCCCCTGGGCACAGATATACGGAGCTGCTACCATCTAATGTGCTGGGGGAGAAAAAAAAACCCAGCGATATCTTTTCTTTTCAGTAGGGTGTCCATCCATCTCTTCCAATCCTTACTTCTGGGTCTGATCCCTTTCTCGTCCCCAGCCGGAATGCCCATCTGCCTGTTAGGAGTCTCCCGCCCCGGGTAAGGAACCATGTCCTCTTTTGGCCGGGATGCCCATCCAGCCCCTGTGACATCTACAAATTAGTTACATTTCTTGTCTTGTTCCAAATGGAGCACAGGTGGGTGAAGTGACTTGCTCTGGGTCACACTGTATCAGTGGGATTTGAGCCCACAACCTCAGGGTTTGAAGTCCAAAGCCTTAACCACTACACCACACTGACCTAGATGCTACCACTTCATAATCTCTCAACATGAGTAACAATCCTCTTTTTTAATTGTCAATGTCTACTTTTATGAAGTAAAGCATGCTTTGGAACTTTTACCACTTAGTTTCTCTCTCATTGCTGCTCAGTTTTGTCACGGGTACATGTTCACATGCACTCTTTGAATTTCTTGGACAAATGAGAAAATATGGTGTAGTTCTTAAACTGATTATGTTCAGTTAATAAGAGGTGAAATCATGATTTACTTCCCATGAAAAATTACTCCTCTGTTATCTATCAAACTATCCCTTTCTTATTCTCTATTTTTATACAGTAGATAAAGCATGGTCATTTTTAAAAATGTGTTTCTATTCCTTTAAAATTTTAATTGTTATATGAAGCTACAATGAATCCTTAGATGTAATCTTCTCTATAATTCTCTAAGAATTACAGTACTGTTGTGTCTTTTTATCACTACTGTACATCACTAAAAACACAGTATTTTCCTTATAGGCTTTAAAGTTATTTATGTTATTCTCTAAATTCTACATTGATTGTTCACATAAAGTATGAAATAAAAAAGTATGCCATATTTAATTTTTACTGCTTCTTTTATTTTAATATAGTGGTGCTTATAACTCAACTCTTAATAAAAATTCACTCGTTTTTTTATATTTTTTATTTAATTTGCAATGCCTTTTTGCACATTTTGCCCATAATTCAGTTAAGCTCTATCAGTAACAGAAAAGCTTCTAATGTTTAAGATGTTTAACTGTAGTATACACGGCTGGACATCTGCACAGGCTGTAGCCCACAGCTCTGCATGCTACAGGAACTCCAAAATTAATCAAAATGCATGAAAAAACAATCTTTGTTTTCCTGCCACTTGTCTGGCCAACCTAGCCTACTTTAACTCTGTCACACATTCATGACAGAGGACCTCCTCACAGGCTCAATCAAGGTATGTAATAACAAGCTGGGATGAGGGGGGCTGCTATCGCTAACAATGTCATCTCTGTCTTTTTTCCCCAGTAACAAGATGCCACCCAGTGAGGGCAACTGACCCTGCCTCTTCTGGTTCAGCCATATTAAAATCTCAGGTCCCCTAAAAGGAGGTGCCAATTACTAGCATGAATGACTCATTGGACGAAACTCCACCAAGCACAAAACCTTAATTTGTTTAACTTCAATATACTGCATACGACAAAGAGCATTTCTTTTGTTTTGTCTTTTTCTGTCTTTAGACAATAAGCAGGATGACCCCCAATTTTCTTGCTTCATGGAGCTGTCATTCCTGCACCCGGCCATAACCCCTATACTTTTATCCCTGAGATAACTTGTCCACCACTGTTGAAACATATACAAACACCCATTGTCATCCTCCACGCCATTGAACTACAAGTAGAAACAGAGGGTGGCAGTTAGACCACATCTGTGGCAGCAGGAGATTTGAATATGGGCTGTCTGAACAGAAAGGGTGTGAAGAAATGAATTAATTACATTAATCAAGATTAACAACATTCATTAGTTAACTACATTAATTGACTACATTAATCAAGGTTAGTGTAACAATGTGACAATTCGTTTTAAATCATGCTCTCCTGATCTAGAATTGCTTATTATAAACTGTAAGCTATTTTATTAACCACATGGGTTTTCCTCAGTAATTCTGCCTGGTGTTTATATTTGCCCTAACGCTATTGCTGACGAAGTGCAGTGGCAACTCGCTGATGTAATCATTGAGATTAAAAAAGACAACCCAGAGTTCCATGTCGGTTTTAACCAGGTCCTTCCTAAACATCAACAGCAAATAAAATGCCCTACCAGAGATAGAAATATTGTAGATCACTGCTATGCAGCTATTATGGATGTTTATCATGCCTTCTCCCATGCCCGACTTGGTAATTCTGACCATCCTATGATTCCCCTTATTCCTGCATTCAATCAAAAGTTGAAAACTGTTACAAAGAACAGTTAGAAAATGGACAAGGGAGGCAATAGAGGAGCTTCAGGACTGCTTTGCCAGTACAGACTGAAGTGTCTTCAAAACTGCCACCTCCAACATACACTGTGCTCTAAGTTCATATATTAGTGTTTGTGAAGATGTTTGCATTCCAACAAAAACAATTTTGAAGTTTAGCCTTGGTTCAGAGGACTGCATCTGGATAAACAGTGTGCTTTCAAACTGCCAATCGTGAGGAATACAGGAAAGCCAAGCATATATCGGAGAAAGAGATCAAAGGTGCGAAAAGAAAGTTCTCAAATAAGCTGCAGGAACAATTGACTGCAAATGGCAGTGCATTAGTCTGGAGAGGCCTTACACAGGTTACTAACTACACGAAATAAACATCAAACGGTTCTGCTGATTCCAGTCAGGCTAATAATGTTTTTCAAATAAGCTCCATCTTTAGCAACACATTTTTTCTAAATGAATTGACAAATAATTTATCATATCTCAGTTTCCATTTAACAATTTAATTAACTGAGTTAAAAAAAAAGCTAAATCATTCCTAAAAAATGTATGCAGTATTTGTATTGTATACGGGGGATAAGATAAATCTTGCTGAATAATTCGGTAGTCTAGTTTGTTTAACTATGTTGACCAGCATTGTACAGAATACTTATTGCTTGCCTTAACATTTTTACATTTTCTGACGTTTTAATAGTTCTCATTGTGCTAACAAACATGTTCTTCACACTACCAGTAGATCGATATCTATCAAACCACTTTAAAGCAGTGTTACAAGAATGAATTCTTCATTGCCAAAGTATGTTAAACTTAATCAAAAATCTTGTTTGCATTATAGTTACAGATTTAGTTTCAATGTATGCCATTACAGTGAACCCTGGATGAGGTATCAAGCAGTTTATTGTGGCCACTGAATCTGCATTTAGTGTGCAACACTGCGACGGCACACTATATATATACTCCCACACTATTCACTTGCCCTTATAACAACTTTAAAATCATCACAGTCCTGTGCTGCATCCATCATTTTCATTTTGACATTTCAAACTAACACCACAGAACTTTCACCTCAAAGCTTATCTGTCATTTCCTCCTCCAACGTTTGTATATGTGTTTTTTCTGTCAGTCTTCTCTCTTCGATTGTTTAATAAGTTGTGAGATGGGGGTTGGGGAATACTTTTTATAGTTTTATACCCCAGAAATAAAAGCTGTCAAATGATGCGTCAACAGCATTTCACGTAATGCCTCAATAAATAGTACGCTAAATAGTGGGTGGCATATCATTCAACACAAAATTCACACTTAGATGAATTCATGTGACAACACATCTTACAAACTTTAACTTAAGTAACACTGTCTTACAGAATTTCAGACTGTTCATAAAGTAAGTGCTTACATTATGGCTGAGCCCAACAAAATGTGCACCGCACACTGAAATCAAAAATGTTGTCTGATGTCAGTTATAGTTAGCTGCTGGCTTTCTTTGCACTTATTGTATATAAAAATTTAAAAGCATGATATTCCAATATACTAATGAACAAAACATTTTTTGAAACACCTTACAGCAGATCACAAGTGAAAAAAGTTTCAGCTTGCTCATCAAGTGTTTTAATTTTGTTGACAACAACTTACCTGTCACTTCACAGTGAAGTAAATAATCCTTTTTTTTTTAAATACAAAATTTTTGTCTACATTTTACATCCCTAAGCAGAATGTAGTTTTTGTCAAATGACATGATTTGGAGAGGTCATTTGTCAATAAAGTGATACAAACCTTGAACAATTACTGAACTGGCCATATCTCGATAAATGGGGAAAAATGTGCCCAGAGTTTGCAAACTGGCTAAAAACTAAACCTGTTAATGTGTTTTCAATTTAGTTTTATTTCTCAAATGATTTTTATCATTTTTGTTTTCATTTATTTAAGGTTTTCTTTAATAGCCTGATACTATACAAATAACTAGCTGCTGCAATAATGTTTTAAAATATTTTCTCCTTTCTCTCTTCTTCTCTCTCTGTCTCCAAATCTCGAAAGGATAGCTGAAATGGATCAGACTCTGTTTGTTTTAAATACTTGACATACTTGGTTATGAAGTATAATCTTGTGCTTTGCATTGTATAATCTGTCCCTGTCTCTGTCTACCGCTCATAACCTTGTGCTGTTTCTGTGGTATTTTTACTGCAATCCATATAACTATGGCATGCTCTCTCAGTACTTGATGTTCTTGTGTAGTGTTAATTTACATTTAGATGACTCCTAAGCTTGACATTATATACCACTATTTCCTGTTTTCTCACTAGAGTTAAGTGTGGCCTGAGCAACGGTTCAATCCTCATCCCTCTTAGGTCCGACCTGGTAGTATTCATACCATATTGAAATAACATCTGTAAACAGATCACAAGAAAAAGAACCACTGAATAAGTTATACATGAACCTTAATAATCACTGACCTCCACTTACATAAAACATGTTACATTTGAGCTACAATAGCCTCCCACTTTTAATATTTATCTTGAGTACATTGCCTTTCAAAATGATTATTTTTTTTCAGGGTCAGATAAATTATAGATTAGTCACGATATACTGTAACAGAGGCACTGAAGTCCAGCTTAAACCATGGTGTCTGAAAAGATTGAAACCTGAATTAGGAAATGTCAGGGGATGTGTTAAGGGATCACCACACCTTCTTCAGGGCTATATAAGCTTAAAAGTATTTAAAAATATATATGCTACAACCTCATATATAACAATGCTTACAACCTATCCTCATACTAATCTACTTAATGAATATAGGACATTACAGTAATCCCTCGCTATATCGCGCTTCGCCTTTCGCGGCTTCACTCCATCGCGGATTTTATATGTAAGCATATTTAAATATATATCGCGGATTTTTCGCTGCTTCGCGGGTTTCTGCGGACAATGGGTCTTTTAATTTCTGGTACATGCTTCCTCAGTTGGTTTGCCCAGTTGATTTCATACAAGGGACGCTATTGGCAGATGGCTGAGAAGCTACCCAGCTTACTTTCTCTCTCTCTCTTGCACTGACTTTCTGTGATCCTGACGTAGGGGGTGTGAGCAGGGGGGCTGTTCGCACACCTAGACGATACGGACGCTCGTCTAAAAATGCTGAAAGATTATCTTCAAGTTGCTATCTTTTGTGCAGCTGCTTTCTGAAACGACATGCTGCACAGCGCTTCGCATACTTAAAAGCTCGAAGGGCACGTTTTGATTTGTGCTTGAAAAACAAACTCTCTCTCTCTCTCTCTCTCTTTATCTGCTTCTGACGGAGGGGGTGTGAGCTGCCGCCTTCAACAGCTTTGTGCCGCGGTGCTTCGCATACTTAAAAGCCAAACAGAGAGAAATGCAAACAAATCAATAGGGCTATCTCTGTGACAGTCACTGCTCCTGACACGCACTCCTTTGAAGAGGTAGATATGTTTGCATTCTTTTAATTGTGAGACGGAACTGTCATCTCTGTCTTGTCATGGAGCACAGTTTAAACTTTTGAACAAGAGACAAATGTTTGTTTGCAGTGTTTGAATAACGTTCCTGTCTCTCTACAACCTCCTGTGTTTCTGCGCAAATCTGTGACCCAAGCATGACAATATAAAAATAACCATATAAATATATGGTTTCTACTTCGCGGATTTTCTTATTTCGCGGGTGCCTCTGGAACGCAACCCCCGCGATGGAGGAGGGATTACTGTAATCTCTTAGTTTCTCAAAAATATAACACTTTGAAACTTCTGGGGCTCTCTGTCAATGGCCTTGTTAAACCAATTCAGATTACTTAACCTCAGTTTTTCAGTCATTAAAGCAATAACATTAATTAACTGCCTCCATTAAAAACTGGTGTAGGAATGAAACAGATGAGTAAAAAACAATCTAATGTGTAATACCAATATTGTTTAAAACACCCTTATGAGAAAATCTAAATTCAGCTAAACACTTTACTGCAGATATTTAAAAAGGCAGTGAGTTACAATTAACATGCATGCACGTCAGAGGAGCACCTTCAAGGCTCATCATAGATTTGTCATACCACCCCAGGATAGGGGGGGCACTGTCACTAACAATCTCATTTCCTTTTCCATCCACAGCTCAGAGAGAAGGCCTGTGAGGGTAAGTGACTCTGCCCCTTCCGATTGAAGCACTATAAAACCCAAACAGAGACATATGCGAAATCATAGCTAAATTTCCCCTATTGGGGCTGTTTTCTTTTCATTTGAGGCTCACTATTGAGATTACATGCTGTTTTTGTTTGTTGTTTTGTTGAAATTAGATGGGATGACCCAGCTGGAATCCCAACTTTCATATTTCTGGGTTGTGTCATTCCCCCACTCGATGACAATAGTCAAACGGACAGAATTGTAATAACAGTATTCAAACCATCTTATAAAAATGATCATATATGAACAGAAAAATAATTAAACTCTTTTAGGGCTTTTTTACTTTTGTCCCAGGGCTGAATATTTTTCTAAAAAGCACACAAAGCAATGCTTTCACACATAAATGAAAATAATATTTATGACAAATGTCACTCTGTTTCACGAACTTCTACAGTATGTAAATTCACATACTTATTACATATTTGTTTGTCTCCTCACTCAAAATCTGAAATGCAGTTTCTGGAAGAAAAACAGCTTGAAGTAGTTGAGTGGCTTGTAATCCATAGTGTCCACTAGCATGTCATGTTGTTTGATGAAGTCCGGCAGCCAGTTTGCTTCCCACAGATCTACTGTATGTCTGTGTAGTCCTCCCAGGGTGAATGTTGTCATAGGCGTGTCAGCTACACAAGAGTTTTCAGCATTACGATCAGCTGGGAACTGTTCAGCTGGGGGCTGATAAGCTTATGTAGGTACCTGACTTTCATTTTCAATCTCCAGACCACTTACATCAAAATCAGAATTCAATAAGTGAGAGTCTGACTCAGCAACAATAAGCAAAAAATAAACAAATAATACGCATGGAGTATTTTGCTTTGTGCATTTGCTTTGCTCTGTCACCCCACGTCAATGCCATTGCAGACGTTGTTTATGCTACGCACGTATATGTAGGGATTGAACGTCACGTCAACAAGTCCAACAATCATCCTAGCAAAGATGGTCTGCCTATAATGTAATGGTGAGTTTTTATTAACGTTTACAGTTTCTATCGCCATCTGCCCCTAAATGTTGACTTCAGTTGATGGTCACTCCAGTATGAGTTTCAAGATACTTTGAATAGGAGATATATAACTGCCTTGTCCATGAACTTTGTAGAAGCCCTCTCTGACGCTCTGCTCAATCAACTCTGTTGGACTAGTACAGTTCACAACACAGAAAATCCTTTGTTCTGCAACATAATATAGTTTAACCACTACACTAGTCAATATTCTGAAAACCAGAACCATCAGAACACAGAATCATTCAAAAACAAGGGGCATATTTTAATTAAAAAGACAACTAAGAAGACTTCACGAGGTAAAAACAAACAATAAATATCTGTCTGCCCTAATAACCTTACCAGACAAGACCTTTCTATGTATATTCAGTTAAAACAGCTGTATACTCACTACTTTGCTCTGTCTTCCATAAAACATTTTCTGCCATGACAAGAATTTGTCAAATTGACTTCCTGCTCTCAGTTTATACGTCTCCAACTTACACCAAACATCAAACCAATTGCTTGGGCCATTTGTGGGGTTAGAGGGTCAACTTCAAACTTCTGTGTCCAACAACCAGCACAGCTTCCTTTAAATTCTTGAGAATATTGGAGATGGGTTCAGCTTCAGACCTCTGCAGCTCTGGGATTCAACAGTTCCACTGGACAGGCAATTGGATTGTAGGTTTTTGTCACTTGATTTACTCGACTTGGGTCAGATAACCTTCCCCCAACCCTAATCTTAATCACAGTGCAAGTAGGTATTATCACTGATGTATAATGTAAAACGACAGCCTCCTCAATGGAGTGGAGCTCTGGAGGTCCTCAGCTAGTCTTTTGAAATATTGCACAAATGTCTGAAAAGAGCCTCATAGTCTTAGCTGTTTTGAATGTTGGTCTTTCTTAACTAAACTTGTAAATCTTCCTCTGGTTTTCCAGGAAAACACTTTTTTGGCCGGCATCATATGATAGATTGAGAGAGAGAGATAAAGACAGTTTATTACCGAAATTATTAGGAAGTTTACTGCAAAAAATGCATATGCAAAAACTTTAAATGGGATTTGTTTTACTTTTATTTAGCAAAAAATCTTCTAGTGGGGTAAGCAAAATTTACCTGACAAGATTTCTTAAAGTATGCGAAATAATTGTAAATACAAGTTTTTTGATAAGTCAATAATTCTTACCATTAAAGAAAACAAAATTTAACATCATGATACAAACACTTTTCACTTGCTTAGATTCCATTTTTTGCAGTGTAACTAACAACTGACTTCTTTTTCTTTGCTTGCAAAGAAGAAACTTACTTTTGCAGTGCGATCTGTTTATAGAGAAGGAACTGCCTGAAATTATTTTAGCCATGCATCTCCTGAGGTAAAGAGAGGACAAACAGCAATATTTATGCCAACCTATTGGAAATGTAATGAGTTTGTATGGACACTGGAGATTCTATAAAATATATTCCAATACTTAGAAACTGAGTCCAAACCTCACACAGACTAAATACACTCCGACATGACTTGTTTTTAAATACGGGTTTGCAGTCTTTTTCTGTGTTCCCCAGGTAACCAACCTAAATTAGAACTTGTTGGTAAAATAGCAGCATGCTACTGAGAGGTAGGAAATAGCTTTCCACTTCAAACCTATCATTTTTCTAGAATCTCCAAGAAGCATGATTTTAAAAGGGCATTTTCATGATAAGCTCTTTTTTTACTGCACACATATTTACACATACCTAAAAAGACACAAGTTAACTAACAAATGGTTTGGGCATTTTATCACAACAAATTTTGCTCATCGCATAGCCCATATAATACAGTCATAGTAAGTGAAAAATGTTGCACAATAATTTGGTATGGGGTGGAGAGTGTATGTGTGTCTGTGATCAATTTAGGGTCAAGAAGGATAAGCCTATGTGTGAAATGACTGGTGCACTCACCATTAATAACTACCACAAGACATTGTGACCAAGCTGGGGAAAGTAGGTAATTGTTTACAAAAACATGCTTGTCCTTTTAAAAAAATAAAATAACTTCCGACTTGTGTAATAAATGTGTACTTGTAGATATAATGGTAAAAGACTTGTAAGAGATGGCGGTTCAATCTAACGAAAGTACAACATTTGATACTGTATTGATAAAACACTGGGGAACGCATTTTTTGTTGAGTTAGATCTTACACTTGTTTTTTACTAATTTTTGGGTGGTGAATCCAGAAATGACCCCAGTTTTTTTGCTATCACATCCAGTTTTTACGATACAGGGTACCCTCCATTTTTGTCAAAAAACATACAATGAAAAAATAATGAAATAATAACATGAATGTACTGTTTATTTAAATTTCTTTTGTTCATACAAAGGATTTATTGTTACTCTATGACATTTTTTTACAGTAAAATATTTGAAAATTAATTGGGTAAGCGGTTAAGGTAAAAATGTACCCTTATAGCTTTTCCTGGAGTGTTCAGTGGTAGGACAATCCCGCCGGATGCTCCAACAATAGTCAGCCATCAGATGTACATCCCATCTACCCTGATACCATCCTTCCATGACCTTCAAATCTTGGTGGAATCGGTCACCTTGCTCATCACTGACTGCACCAAGGTTTTCTGGGAAGTTAGAAAGATGGCTATGCAGAAAATGCACCTTGATGCTCATATTGCAACCAAGCATTTTGTAGCTCTCCAAGAGTTTCTAGACAGTTTCTGTGTAATTATTTGCTCGTGTGTTTCCAAGAAAGTCCTTGACAATGGCTTTGAATGTTCTGACATTGTCCTGATGAAATGTTCATGTTTGATGAGCTGCAGAATCTGTGGACCATCAAACACACCAGCTAGTATTTTTTTCAAATGACAGGCTAGGAAATGCCAAAATGAGGTACTTGAAACAGTCTCCTTCAGTTGGCAAAGCTTTAACGAATTGCTTCATCAGACCCAGTTTCATATGCAGAGGCGGGAATATATTATTCTTTCTATTAACAAGTGGCTCATGTAGAATGTTTGGATCACCTGGTTTTAGGGCATATCTTAGAGACCAATTCCTTTCCACCTAATGCCTCTCACGAGCTCTGCTGTCCCACATGCACAGATAACAGGGATACTTGGTGTATCTGCGCTGCTGATCAAGAAGGAAGCATACCATTTTAAGGTCAACACAGACGACCCAATTGTGTTGGTGAAATTGCAACAACTCAATGACTCTCTTTATGTCTGCATATTCTTCACAAAGAGAAACTGAATGGCCAATTGGGACTGACCCAAATATATTGCCATTGTGAAGGAGGACACACTTTAAGCTCCGCTTTGAGCTATCGATGCATAGTCGCCATTCAGTTGAGTTATAGATTGGAATTCCCAATTCCTCCATTAAGCCAGGTATGTTATGGCAATACAAAAAGCCACTGTCACTTCTAAAGTACTGAAGAAATGTACAGTAATTTCTCTGGTTCGAAAGTACGATACCTTTGTTCCTTTTTCAAGTTTTTCTTACACAGTCTTGATGCTAGGAGTTCTGAAGCCTTCTTCGATAGTCCGAAATCAAGTGCCAAATCACTCAACTCATGCTGATCAAATCCCTTACGAACAGAGTCCTCTTCAATTTCAAACTCTTCATCATTGTTGTCACCTAGTTCATCACCATAATCATGTTCTTCAAGAGAGAGTAGTGTAACTAAAACCGGCACTGGGATTTCATCTGAATGAGCCACTGGGTGTATAGCCGATGGTAGACTAGGATACTCTAGGTTACATTTATTTTTCTTGTTATATCCTGAAGTAACAGTAACAAAAGTAACAGTGAAGTAACAAAAGTAACAGTCACTGAAATGATCTCCTGGCTCTCGCCAAACCATTGGTATACCAAATGGCATCTTATCATATGTTCCCTTTGTCCACATCCGTAAACCCTCAACACACTGTTTGCACATCTTATGAGGGGCCCAAGACTTATCTTGATCACCAAGTTTAACTTTGAAATATGCCAAATAGGCTTGCTCTACAAATGTGCTGATGTTCACCCTTTGACTGGGAATGGTGAAACAGATATAACAAAATGAATTATGGTTGTTTAGGCACTTACGACAAGAAACAGTTGAGCCAGACATGATCTGAAAGAAAGGAAATACGTGTGTAAGTAGAAAAACAGATTTTGCTTATTCACTACGTAGAGCAGTGCACCACCTCTGACCACACTGTCTTGTGTGTAAATGAATAGCCTATACAAATCCACGCTACAGTAATCGCACTAACATAAGCGGTATAGAAAAAACCTGACGTGATAGAAGAAAACTGCACTTTCAGAATCAGCATACCTATTTTAGTGTAAATAAGCTTAAAAATTGAAGTCAACAAAAAATTTGTTCAAAATTGTTCACCAGTAAATTGGACCGATGTGGAATTGTGCATGATCACAGATTGCGATTGACTAACATCCCATTGAGAGTTCCTGCATTGGAAAAATTAAAAAAAACACACTTTTTATTTTTAGTTGCCCTTTTCTTACATGAACTTGAAGGAATGTCTAAGCACAGACGAATATGAAAATGTTTTTTAATAACCCATTCATTTATTTTCAAACTCTCTTTTTCCAGGAAAGTTATGCTATAAATGCAGAGCCCCTCAGAAGTAAAGTAGGAGCCAACCTACATTTATGTTTACATCATTTTAGAATTGGCACCTAAGTACCTGTTGTTTAATGTTGCGTGTGATGGGATGATCTTAACATTATATGGTTCCATAGTAAACTTATACAGCTTTGACCTCCAGATGGTAACTGAGAGTTCAAATTACACCAGGATGCCCAAATATAATGGCATTATTTCAGGATAGATATGTGTCCTTACGTGAGTGGGCAAAGACATCTAAAAGAAATTATGCATTGAAATGTACAGTTGAAGCAACTGCAGGATATAACAAAAGCCTGCATAAATGTGTTCACTGACTAAAGTCAGTTCTCTTTTGTTATATACTACATGGATGTAAGCAACAACCACATAAAGCACAGAATTCATATATTTTAGTAAGAGACTGGGCATGACTTAAGTCTAATTTTAAAAAGAGCCACAGCATGCCACATTTGGGATGGTCTGTGAAAAGTTTTAAGAATTTATCATTTAACCATTTTAATATGCATGTACCAAAGGATCTTCTTCTTCTTTTGGCTGCTCCTGTTAGGGGTTGCCACAGCAGATCATCTTCTTCCATATCTTTCTGTCCTCTGCATCATGTTCTGTTACACCCATCACCTGCATGTCCTCTCTTACCACATCCATAAACCTTCGCTTAGGCCTTCCTCTTTTTCTCTTGCCTGGCAGCTCTATCCTTAGCATCCTTCTCCCAATATACTCTCCTGTGCACATGTCCAAACCAACGCAATCTCGCCTCTCTGACTTTGCCTCCCAACCATCCAACATGAGCTGACCCTCTAATGTCCTCATTTCTAATCCTATCCATCCTTGTCACACCCAATGCAAATCTCAGCATCTTTACCTCTGCTACCTCCAGCTTTGTCTCCTGCTTTCTGGTCAGTCCCACCATCTCCAACTCGTATAACATAGCTGGTCTCACTACCGTCCTGTAGACCTTCCCTTTCACTCTTGCTGATATCTGTCTGTCACAAATCACTCCTGACACTCTTCTCCACCCATTCCACCCTGCCTGCACTCTATTTTTCACCTCTCTTCCACAATCTCCATTACTCTGTATTGTTGATCCCAAGTATTTAAACTCATCCACCATTGCCAACTCTATTCCTTGCATCCTCACCATTCCACTGAGCTCCCTCTCATTTACACACATGTATTCTGTCTTGTTCCTACTGACCTTCATTCCTCTCCTCTCTAGAGCATATCTCCACCTCTCCAGGGTCTCCTCAACCTGCTCCCTACTATCGCTACAGATCACAATGTCATCAGCAAACATCATAGTCCACAGGGACTCCTGTCTAATCTCGTCTGTCAACCTGTCCATCACCATTGCAAATAAGAAAGGGCTCAGAGCCGATCCCTGATGTAATCCCACTTCCACCTTGAATGCATCCGTCACTTGTACCGCAGACCTCAACACAGTCACACTTCCCTCGTACATATCCTGTACAACTTTTACATACTTCTCTGCCACTCCCGACTTTCTCATACAATACCACAACTCCTCTCGAGGCACCCTGTCATATGCTTTCTCCAGGTCCACAAAGACGCAATGCAACTTCTTCTGGCCTTCTCTATACTTCTCCATCAACACCCTCAGAGCAAACATCGCATCTGTGGTGCTCTTTCATGGCATGAAACCATACTTCTGCTCACTAATCATCACCTCACTTCTTAACCTAGCTTCCACTACTCATCAGTTTTATCCCCCTGTAGTTACTACAGTCCTGCACATCCCCTTTATTCTTAAATATCAGCACCAGTACACTTCTTCTCCACTCCTCAGGCATCCTCTCACTTTCCAAGATTCCATTAAACAATCTGGTTAAAAACTCCACTGCCATCTCTCCTAAACACCTCCATGCTTCCACTGGGATGTCATCTGGACCAACGGCTTTTCCATTCTTCATCCTCTTCATAGCTGTCCTTACTTCCTCCTTGCTAATCCGTTGCACTTCCTGATTCACTATCTCAACATCATCCAACCTCTTCTCTCTCTCGTTCTCTTCATTCATAAGCCTCTCAAAGTACTCTTTCCATCTGCTCAACACACTCTCCTCGATCGTGAGTACATTTCCATCTTTATCCTTTAATACCCTAACCTGCTGCACATCTTTCCCAGCTCGGTCCCTCTGTCTAGCCAGTCGGTACAGGTCCTTTTCTCCCTCCTTAGTGTCCAACCTCTCATACAACTCATCATACACTTTTTCTTTAGCCTTCGCCACCTGTCTCTTCACCTTGCGCCTTATCTCCTTGTACTTTTGTCTACTTTCTGCATCTCTCTGACTATCCCACTTCTTCTTTGCCATCCTCTTCCTCTGTATACTGTCCTGTATTTCCCAATTCCACCACCAGATTTCCTTTTCCTCCTTCCTCTGTCCAGATGTCACACAATGCACCCTTCTTGCTGTCATCCTTACTACATCTACTGTAGTTTCCAAACTGTTTGGTAATTCTTCACTACCACCCAGTGCCTGTCTCACTTTCTCCATAAACTCAACCTTGCAGTCTTCCTTTTTCAGCTTCCACCATTTGATCCTTGGCTCTGCCCTCACTCTCTTCCTATTCTTGATCTCCAATGTCATCCTACAGACCACCATCCTATGCTGCTTAACTACACTTTCCCCTGCCACTACTTTGCAGTCTTCAGTCTCCTTCAGATTGACTCTTCTGCATAGGATGTAATCTACCTGTGTGCATCTTCCTCCACTCTTGTATGTCTTCTTAAAATACGTATTCACCACAGCCATGTCCATCCTTTTGGCAAAATCCACTATCCTCTGACCTTCTTCATTCCTCTCCTTGACACCATACCTACCCATCACCTTCTCGTCTCCTCTGTTCCCTTCACCAACATGTCTATTGAAAATCTGCTCCAATCACCACTTTCTGTCCCTTGGGTACACTGTTCATCACTTCATTCAACTCACTCCATAAATCTTCTTTGTCATCCATTGCACAGCCAACTTGCGGGGCATATGCACTAACAACATTCATCATTACACCTCCAATTTCCAGCTTCATAATCATTTTTCTGCCTGACACCCTTTTCACTTTCCAGAACACTCATGACATACTGTTCCTTCATAATAACCTCTACTCCATTTCTCCTCCTATCCAGACCATGATTGAACAATTTGAATTCATCTCTGATCCACCTGGCCTTACTCCCCCTTCCATTTAGTCTCTTGCATGCACAATATATCAAACTTCCTTCTCTCCATCATATCAATTAACTCTCTTCCCTTACCAGTCATACTGCCAACATTCAAAGTTCCTACCCTTAGAGGTCTCCCCACACTTCTTCTCCTTCTTCGGCCAAGGGTAGCCCAATTTCTGCCAGCACCCTGTTGACTAACAGTATTGGTGGTGGTCGTTGTTAACCCAGGGCTCGACTGATCCGGTATGGAAATTTGTATTGTTGTCCGCATATTGATTTGGCAACATTTTACACCAGATGCCCTTACTGACGTAACCCTCCCCATTTATCCGGGCTTGGGATCGGCACAAAGAAACACACTGGTTTGTGCATCCCCGTGGCTGGGTTCATGTACCAAAGGATAAAAAGACAAAACATACCATTTTATTTTATTAACGTTCCCTGAAATATAAGTTTTGAAAACTCTGCTCCTATTACATTTTCCCAAAGAAACATTTGTGTGTGAAATTACAGCATTTGTAAGCTGTAAAATGCAGAAAAAGTTAGCCTAGCCATTCTTGGTTACTGTATAGAATATTCTAATGCTGTTCAGTTTTACATTACATAATCATATATGTCTTAACAGACAAACAGTTTTATTTCTTAATACAGTACAAAAGTTTAGTAAAGACTGTGTAAGAAACAACACTTACTGTATATTTCAGGGCTTGAAGTGGGCCTGTACAAGCCAGTGTAGAGTACCAGCACTTCTCCATTTTTGGCAGCTGTGCAATTGCAGTCATAGTACATAATTCATCACTTACCAACACATCCCCCAGAGATCACATGTACATATACAGGTATGTACGCACTGCAAACTTGAAACTCCCCACCCCAACTCTTTGATCTAATGTAAATACATCTCCGTGTTCGAAACTCCAGAAATCAGACTTAAATAGAGATACCGGCACTTACTATATGTGACTCCAATTCACTCACCTAAAAATTACCTGCCTGTGTCATAAATTGCACTAATTTAGATTTGCCAGTGTTTACAGTAATGCCTCAGTTATCAATCGTTATTTTACATAGCATCAATCTATATATAAAAAATGCAATGTTGACTAATTGACTGACTAACTCGCTCTCTAGTCAACACAACCACTATTTCCTGCTCAGTTGAAAAACTTTAATTTTTCAGAATTGTACATCTAGGGTGGTATGTATATTGTAAGGAAGGACATTTCAATATATGAATATTCAGGAGTAAAAACCACCCCTACAATAGAAACAAAAAAATTCTTAAATCTAAAAATGCTTTGACTGATTTTTTTGAAATCTGATGACATTACAGAAAAAGGAAAATTAGCTGAATCTTTTCTTTTTTTGTTGATATTTCTCAGTGATAAGAATGTAATGAACAGGCAATGCATTGCCTCATTTGTCCAGCTCAGCACTGAGAAGGAAAAGAGAGAAAACAATGCCATCCAGATGTTTGGGCTTTCCAGTTTATGCAAATAAAGGCCGCCAGCAAAGGCAATGAGTGGGGTACATGAAGAGTGGCACTGATTACAGTAGGGTGGACGGACAATTGCAGAGGAGAAGTCTCCTGGATAAGAAAAAGAGATGGGTGTGGAGAGTGAGAAGAAGGAAAGTTCAGCAAATGTTACAGAAGATGTGGATAGCAAGTTCAGGTGCAGGTGTTGCATTGCCACAAAAATGGAGGAAGGGAGAGGTAGAGGAGGAGGAGGTGTTCTCGGGTCCAAGTCAAGCTCAGAGCACAGGTGTCCCTTGGTCATCTTAAACACTAGTGCAGCTCAGTTAACAGGTGTCCCACGGCCAGAGCAGATAGAGGGTGGGTGCTGTATGTACTGTAGTTCACAATATTACTTCTTTTCACCTATTCATTTCTGTACAATGCTTAAAACATTTCATTCATTGCATGGGCTATGTAAATGTGCAGCCTGTAAATGTCATTGTTGTTTAAAATAAATTAAAGTAAAACATGAATTAGTAAAACTTTATTGTCTGGCTGTGGCTTTTGAGTTAAAGCCTTATTAAAAAAACATTAAAAGCAAATTTAAAAAAAATGATATAGTATTATACTCTCCTTTCCGACCCCACCAGGTGAACATTCATCTGATGATAAACTCAAAAACAAATTCATAAATGAACAAACCTAAAACCAACATTCGAAGCTGAGTTTAGTTCAGTTGGCTTGCTACCTTTGTGTGATACGTATGTAGTGTGCTTTGTAATGTTATATTTGCATTTGCTGTATTTTTTTGACTTTCCATCATTTTCAATTTTGATAATTATTTTGGGGTTTATTTCAGTTCTTAGAATCAGAATCAGAAAAACTCTATTAATTCTAATGACTTATCTTAGAACTGTCCAGACAGACAAAGGCACAAGTAACACCAAGAGCAAATATAAAAAAAACATATAATGTAAAATAGAATATAAATATAAAAATAATCTGTAATAAATTTGTCATTCACTATGCTCTAGAGGAATGTGGTGAATTAAATATAATTAATACTATACATATGTGTCTCTTACAAAATCCCTAGTTTACTAAACAGTAATAGCACACTGAGCAGAAGTACTTCACATAATAATATTGCATATATATGAGAAGCATTGCACATTCTGAGAACCAAAAAAAAGTTTTTCACAGGAGAACAACAGATGAATTATTGAATATCTAAGTAGCTGAAAAATGTACTGCAAGATCCATTAAGGCTAGAGGGGATAGCTTATTGTGTGGATGAATGACCAGAAGAGGAGTTATAGAGTTTGATGTCTGTGGGGAGGAAGGATTTTCTGTGACGTTCAGTGGAACACTTTATGCTAGTCAGTTTACTGCTAAAAACACTCCTCTGTCCAACGATAGCACTATGAAGTGGGTGATTAGCATTTTCAATAATAGACTGAAGTCTAGACAACATTCTCCAATCTGCCACAGTTTCCAAGCTGTCCTGTTTCTCTCCTACCACAGAGCCAACCATTTGAATTAGTTTGTGAAGCCTTTGAAAGTTTTCCACCTTCATGCTGCCCCACTAAGCATAGCACAGAGTAAAAAATGGCACTGGCGACCATGCACTTAGAGTACTGCAGACCCTAAAGAATCTGAGTCTGTATAGGAAATACAGCCTTCTTTGACCATTCTTAGATATAGAGAGTGAATTCTTAGACCAGTCTAACTTACTGTGCATATACACCCACCATGTACTTGTAGTCCTGAATGATCTCCACTTCCCTGCCCTTAATATATGGAGGAGTAACAGGATATCATGTTCTTCTCAAATCCACCACCAGTTCTTTAGTTTTACTGGTGTTGACCTGCAGCTGATTCAGCTCATACCAGTGAACAAAACTGCCCACTATTCTATATTTAATTTCTTCACCGTGCTTAATACTTCCCACTATTGCAGAATCATCAGAGAATTTCTGCAGATGGCAGCCCTCCGTGTTGTAGCTAAAGTCTGTAGTGTACAACGTTGACAGAACTGTTCCCTGTGGAGCCCCAGTACTACATAGCAAAGTGTCAGACATGCAGCCCTATAGCTGCACACACTGTGGCCTTCCCATCAGATAGTCCATGATCCACAAAACTAAGAGAGAAATCACTTGCATTGCAGACAGCTTATTGCCCAGTATGGCTGGCTTCGTGGTGTTAAAGCACATGAGAAATCAATGAACATAATCCTAAAAATTCCTCCTGGCTTATTTAGGTGACTGTTAGCATGGTGTAGCAGGTAGATGATGGCTTCTTCAACCCCAATTCTCTCCTGCTACGCAAATGGGAGGGGATCCAATGCAGATCTAACCAGGGTGTGAAGTATTTCCAGGATCAGCCTCTCAAAAACTTTCATTATATGTTTGGTGATTACCATTGGCCTGTAGTCAGATGGGGCACTAGCATGTGCCTTCTTTGGTACAGGAACCATACAAGATGTTTTCCACAGAACTGGTGCATTTTGAATACTCAGGCTCATGTTGAAAATCCTTAGAAATACTCCACAGAGCTGTGACACGCAGATCTTAAGCACCCATGGGCTGATGCCATCAGGGCCCACCACTTTGGCAGAATGAAATCTGCGTATTTCTGTCATGATTAGGTCTTCAGTAAAGGTGATGGATGGTCTGCTTTTTTCAGCGTTACAGACAAGAAGGAGTGGAGGTAGGTTCCGCTAATAAGCAGAGGGGAGGCAGTGATTCTACACATCCCTTCCCCTGTAAAGAGGGGTGGGGAAGGGAACAATCAGCAGACAAGGCCCTAATGGTTGTATCCAAGGGTACATTGTTAGCCACAGAGGTGGAGCTGCAGGGCAGGTTGGACTGATACATGTTATTATACCTACATTCTCTGAGGTAAACTAGGCCAGTTTCAATTTGTTAGTGTCTTTGGTCTAAACCCGCCAAAATCTTGTAACAAGATTACAGATTAAAGTATTACATTCAAATTGAATTGCAGCTACCCTTTTCACAGGATAGACTACAGGGTGAAATTATGTTTACACCCAAAATTCCCACTATTCTTACTAATTACCTTTTTTAGTTCAAAAGTATTTCAAAATTTGTGTTTAGCAGTGACCATCAACAAAGCCAAGGCCAGTCACTAGGAAAAGCAACAATTGATATATGGAAGGAATGTCATACTCATGTCTTACAAATATTGTATACTGTTAATAACATAGGACTTCTGATACATCTGATTAACTGATGGCACTATAACCGAAGCCCATTGTCTTAGGAACTGTCCCAAATGAAGCTGGGTAACAGAGCTAGTAATATCCTACTAGCCAAATGACAACTCACTTTCAGTGAATTATTCACACACTTCAAGTTTAATTCCATCATGAGATAAGTGTATCAGTGGGCACTAGTTGAAAACACTGACATGAAAGATGAAGATGAGGTGGATTTTTATTTGTCAGATACTTCACACAGTAAATACTTGAATGATGCAGCAAGCATGAAGAGGGGCAGTTTCACATCCAAATGTGACCCTCAAAGTCAAGCATGTCAAGCACATAAGAGACAAAAATTCATGGCTAGCTATGTGGCTGAGTAAAGGCACTTTGTCAAAACATTGATTAGAGGATTTTGATTTTACTATGTTTACTTTGGTTCAGTCTTCCTGCATACTTGACCACCGCTCACTTCTACACAAAAAAGGGAATTTTAATTGCTGTGCACTTAAAGTATATATAAAATTGATAATTGTTTTCAAAAATCACATCCTTTATTCTTTACGGGATTATGAGTCTGTTCAGTTAGCATTGGGCTTGAGGGAATAAAAAACCTGGTGACTTTTAGCTGAGTGATTAGTGGTTATACCTGCTGTCTTGAGTCTACAGAGTGGAGTTAACACATTCCCCATGTTTGGCAGGCACTGATCTGTAAAACTATATATTAATCAAATGTAATGCATTATTGATGCACATGCTAATATTTGTAAGCAGGCATTAATAGTTTGTGTATGATTGTGATTGCTTAGACTTTGTAAGCAGTTACATTCAACTCAGTTGTTATTCTCCATTAGAGGTTTCAAATCCAATTCCAGACCCTCTTGTACGGTATAATAAGAATGGAAAGGATGGGATGAGATAACGGAGGTGGCTTTCAACTGGACTTCTCTGAGGTGGGTATGTTGTATGAGTGCATACTTTACTCATCTCACAAGCATATGCATGTTTTTCAAGTAAGATTTAGTTTTTTTGGTTATAGCTCTTTACTCCCTCATGTGGATGTAACAAAAATTACCCTGATGCCTATGGCAACACAAAAACAAAAACAAAAACAAGAAGTGACCAACATAGGTCAGCCTCAAATTCTGAAGTAAACCCTAATGTATTCATCATACAATATTCATGGCAGAAATAATGGTACATAATTTTACAGTACCCATGATAACATGTACAGTTGAAAATTTCCCTGTTCATCCTTTACTTTATCCACTTGATATCCTGCGCAGAAGAATATTTAACAAAAGCTCACCAATGTAAAAGGATGACAGGATGGGCCAGCAGTTAGCACTGATGCCTCAAAGTTTCAGCGACCAAATTTTAATTCTTCTCATGGTTGCAGCCTGTTTAAAGTTTATACATTCTAGCCATGTGGATGAGCTTTTTTTCTTTGACCTACCAAAAACAAAGGAAGGAATAAATAAGAGGACTTAAGTTCTATGAAAAAGTCTCTTTTTATTTGGGCTCTAAACAAATTAAGTCAGAAAGTCAAATTTTGGAAAACAATTTTAACTGGATTTCAACTATAGACTATTCACTTTAGTATTGCTACTTTAAAAATTCTTCTGAAAAAAATCTGAAAGCAAAGTTAAGCCCTCTTTCATATTTGCAATATGGATGTACTGCTAAACATGTTAATATGCAATTTTAGCATGTGCACATTCAAATGAAATGCTGATTTATTGAAGAAATGGAAACTGATGATTTATATTAACAGAAACAGCATTGCTACTGTGAGGTCTGATACAGAGTACAGGCATAGGCCCAGAGCCACAGGACACCAAACTGTCGGTAAGTTAAGATTAACCAATTAAAGCCAGGAGTTGACATCTCTAAGACAGCAGTAGGAAGAGGGGAAGGAAGGAGGACAAGGCCTTGTTTCACTGCAGCATTTTGAGGAAGAAGCTCATCGTCCTGTGTAAAGCAGAATGCCACAGGAAAAGGAGGTGGAAGAAAGAGAGGGCCAGGAAATGAGCAGCCCACATTGAAAATCCATTTATATTCACCCAACGACTACATGGGTAGAGACACAGACCTTGTCTATTCTAAAGAAGGGACATGGCAATGTTTCCATAATGCCTTTAGTGACAGAACAAGAGAGCAAGAGCTGGGGTGCAGTAAGACATTGAAAACACCACTGGAACCCACCTCTGACCCATGTGTAGTCCCCTACTAGGTATACAAGAGGTGCCCCAAATGCTTATACTGACTGTGGAGGATCCTCAAGGTGATTTGGAAGACTATATATTTAGTTCAGAGATGGCGATTTGCAGAGGATGTATGAATTTCAAAGGAGAAGAACTAGCAACATGGAACCATTCAAGATCATCTCACTCCTTGGTGAAGAAGGCAAAATATTCTTCTGCATAGTTATGATGCCAAAGACTGGTGGCATGTTGCATGCTGGTCAGATATGCAAGTAAGAATTTAACCATACTCTGTGCATATTTTTGACACTCTGAAGCTGTTAGTTTTAGTATCTAATTTTTCATTTGCTTACCAATACAATACAAGGCATATACAACTTTACCACAACCTAGCTTATGTGATAATGATATATTATACTTATATATAGATATAGATATCTGGAAATTAAAAAGGTCTATAGAAAATGTACAATAACTTGAAAACCATTATTATTGTCACAAAGTTTCATATGTTTCAAAATTAGGCCTCTTTTTGTTTTTTACTTTCTTGGAATAGGGACTAAGACATCTAGCCTGAGTAGTGATTTCTGGAAAACTGTTGATATCTTTTTTTGGCTTTTTAGCTTTTGTTTATGTGTTTCTTTGGCTCATTGGTTACCATTTTCTAGACCAAACATTGGTGTGCTTTAAGACTAAGATTTTCTTGATCCTCTGCTTGCACCCCATGACATGTTTGATTCTTTTTTCCAGTCTGAAGCAGACAACATTATTTGTTTAAATGTGTATTTTCCTCATCACTGTCATTTGTAATACAGTCATATAAAAAAGTTTGGGAACCCCTCTCAGCCTGCATAATAATGTACTCTACTTTCAACAAAAAAGTTAACAGTGGTATGTCTTTCATTTCCTAGGAACATCTGAGTACTGGGGTGTTTTCCAAACAAAGATTTTTAGTGAAGCAGTATTTAGTTGTATGAAATTAAATCAAATGGGAAAAACTGGCTGTGCAAAAATGTGGGTCCCCTTGTAATTTTGCTGATTTGAATGCATGTAACTGCTCAATACTGATTACTTGCAACACCAAATTGGTTGGATTAGCTCGTTAAGCCTTGAACTTCATAGACAGGTGTGTCCAATCATGAGAAAAGGTATTTAAGGTGGTCAATTGCAAGTTGTGCTTCCCTTTGACTCTCCTCTGAAGAGTGACAGCATGGGATCCTCAAAGCAACTCTCAAAAGATCTTAAAACAAAGATTGTTCAGTATCATGGTTTAGAGGAAGGCTACATAAAGCTATCTCAGAGGTTTAAACTGTCAGTTTCAACTGTAAGGAATGGAATCAGGAAATGGAAGGCCACAGGCACAGTTGCTGTTAAACCCAGGTATGGCAGGCCAAGAAAAATACAGGAGCGGCATATGCGCAGGATTGTGAGAATGGTTACAGACAGCCCACAGATCACCTCCAAAGACCTGCAAGATCATCTTGCTGCAGATGGTGTATCTCTACATTGTTCTACAATTCAGCACAATTTGCACAAAGAACATCCGTATGGCAGGGTGATGAGAAAGAAGCCCTTTCTGCAGTCACGCCACAAATAGAGTCGCTTGTTGTATGCAAATACTCATTTAGACAAGCCAGATTATTTGGAACAAAGTGCTTTGGACTGATAAGACAAAAATTGAGTTATTTGGTCACAACAAAAAGCACTTTGCATGGCGGAAGAAGAACACCACATTCCAAGAAAAACACCTGCTACCTACTGTCAAATTTGGTGGAGGTTCCATCATGCTGTGGAGCTGTGTGGCTATTTCAGGGACTGGGGCCCTTGTTAAAGTCGAGGGTCAGATGAATTCAACCCAGTATCAACAAATTCTTGAGGATAATGTTCAAGCATCAGTCACAAAGTTGAAGTTACGCAGGGGTTGGATATTCCAACAAGACAATGACCCAATACACAGTTCAAAATCTACAAAGGCATTCATGCAGAGTGAGAAGTACAATGTTCTAGAATGGCCGTCACAGTCCCCTGACTTGAATATCATCGAAAATCTATGGGATGATTTGAAGCAGGCTGTCCATGCTCGACAGCCATCAAATTTAACTGAACTGGAGAGATTTTGTATGGAAGAATGGTCAAAAATACCTCCATCCAGAATCCAGACACTCATCAAAGGCTATAGGAGGCGTCTAGAGGTTGTTATATTTGAAAAAAGGAGGCTCAACTAAGTATTGATATAATCTCTCTGTTGGGGTGCCCAAATTTATGCACCTGTCTAATTTTGTTATGATGCATATTGCATATTTTCTGTTAATCCAATAAACTTAATGTCACTGCTGAAATACTACTGTTTCCATAAGGCATGTCATATATTAAAAGGAAGGTGCTACTTTGAAAGCTCAGCAAATGATAAACAAAAATCCAAATTCCCAAACTTTTTCATATGACTGTAGAGAAAAGCCAAGCAAAATGACACCTTTTATTGGCTAACTAGAAAGATTACAATATGCAAGCTTTCGAGGCAACTCAGGCCCCTTCTTCAGGCAAGATGTAATCAAGGGGCCTGAGTTGCCTCGAAAGCTTGCATATTGTAATCTTTCTAGTTAGCCAATAAAAGGTGTCATTTTGCTTGGCTTTTCTCTACATTCATAATGGCTAACACGGTACAACACCCTAGTACTTCATATGACTGTATAAAGTTAATCTGTTTCAGTTATGACATTGGAGTTAGAAAGACTGTACTTAATAATTTTAGACAAAGAATGGTGATTGAGTTATTATTGTGTGGTTTTATTCATTTTTGCTTTTGTTGTACACTTTTAAGATCATTTTACCAAAATAAAAATCATGACATTATCTATAATTTTTTGATTTCATTCTGACTACTTAGTATAAATATAGGTATTGTTTTGGGTTTTTTTGAGGTTGGAGATTATTTTCTTTTTATTGATTTTTTTACATTTTTAAAGTTTTAGATGTTGCAAGTTGTTCTGCAATATCTTGGATGTCATTTTAGGTCCTCAGTTGCCGCCAACTTGAAATTCTGTCACTAAGTCTGCTTTTCCTTGTTTCTAGGGACGTGGCCTCTGAGGCTGTGACTTGTGCTTAATTGACGCAATGGGATAAAAGGACGGCTAGGGCTTTATTATCTTATCTGATCTGCGAATACCAAAAACTCTTAAAAAACCTTGTGCAAACTGTACTTTTGTCTTCAGTTTCCTTTTGTTCTCGACCCTTTTTTATTTTCCTACACACATCTTCCAATCTTGCTCAAATATTTTTCCTGTTAGTACCCTGACAGAACATTATCCATCTCCATATTACTCTTCTGAAGGTGCAGTTACAGACTGTTTGTTTTAGGAAAACCTAAAATGCTTCTGTTCTCAAGATATGGAAATTCTATCGAAAAATTTAAAAAATAAATAATAATTAAAATATTAACTAAATAGAAATTTTAATGTATAGTATTGTAGTTTAACTAGTATAAAGAAAAAAAACTATTTTGTTCATAAAAAACAGACTAGCACTAGCTAAGGAGAAACCAACAATAAGAAATATAAAGAGTTTTTGGTTTAATGTCTGCATGATTTTTTTTTTTTCAGGTGCTTCACTTTTCTCCTACTTCTCAAAGATGAATGAAAGTAAACTCCAATGGCGCTACATCCTTGACTAATGCTTTCCCTACATATAACGTTGCTTTGATGTACTTTGACTCACCCAGAGGCTATAATACAAAAATAAATTTATGAAAATGAAAATTTGAACAAAATAAGTTAGTTTTGCCTTGTCTTAGTGTCAGTATCACTTATAATTACTTTAACAAGCACTTTCGTGCACTTTTCTAATAAGTGAGCTTCCAAGAAAATACAATACATTAAGCCAAATTTTATTTTTAGCTTTGGAAAAAATAATTGTTTTAATGGAAGAGTGGAACAAGTCTGGGTCAATCTATAGACACATATTGCTAATAAACCTCTTTTATCCATAATAAAATAATGAGTATTTGTCATTAATGCTGAATTCTGCATAATTATTATGCAGAGTAAAGCAAGCTTGCCAGACCAAAAAATTCATTCTCCTCACAACAACAACAATAACAAAATAATAATAATATAAAAACTGTACTCAGCCATTCAACAACATGCAACGTCCCATTCATTGAATATTCAAGTCATATTCACTGAACATGATCCAACTGATGAACATGCCAAAATATTAAATATACAGATAGCAGGACAATATGTTTGGTAGGAAACCCTGTACTATACTACAGTCGATGTAAATTAATTTATATGTTTTTAAAATAATGCAGATCTAATTGTAGAAAATTATTTTAACTGATTAAAGTGTATCCCAGGTGCACTACTACTACAGTCTGTGAATATGCAAAGTTTATGTTTTGTTCTTTAAGCTGAGCAACTTGGATGTACTGTATGAGGGTTAAGAAAGGTGCTATGGAAAGTGGAGATGGGTAAGATGAACAATATCTGCCAGTGCAAGTAGGCCACAGACGATAAGACATCTTGACAAATAATGTTATGATTGAAGTAGGTTATGTGTTTCTGTGGCATTGCTGTGCAAGCTTTTAATTAATGTCTTTGAAGAAATATGTAAAGGCAACACATACACTACTGGTCAAAAGTTTTAAAACACCTAGTTTTTCTTAAAATGTAATCATTTGAAATATAGTGTATGACCTACAATGGTGAAAAGGTAAGCAGTAAACTGCCAAAGGTATAAATTTGAAGTTTAGGTTAGCAAAAACTGAAAAAGGAAATTTCAGAATATTACAATGGGGCCTTCTTCAGGGAGCAACTAACAAGTTACAACCTACAGATGTTCTGCAGCAATTCAAGTAAATTAAGCCTGGCAAGTTGAAGCAAACAATTTGCACAGGTGTCCCAACTTCTGTTGGTTACTTAAAAATCTGTCTGTCATAAAGCAGAGTTGGAACAGACTGTGTTACTGCACTCTCTGAAGTACTACCTGGACAATATTACACTGTAGAAAATTGTAAATTCCAGTGATAATGGCAAAAAAAAACGACAATTAACAAATGAAATGAGACAGAACATTATTACCCTTAGACGATTAGGCCTTTCATTTAAAGAATTTACAAAAAAAAAAAACCTTAAAAGTGTCAGTGATTTTAGTGTTCTACACAGTCCAAAGGAAATTTGAAACTGAAAGAAACTCTGATAGGAAGAGATCTGGCAGATGCAAAGTCACAACAGCTTCAAGCACAGCCTAACAGTGGTCAAAAAAAGCATGTCTTAGTTTCTACTGTGAAGAGGAGACTTTGTGCTGCAGGTTTGACAGTGAGAGTGTCAGTAAGAAAGCCATTCCTTAAAGGTCAAAATAGGGCCTTCTAAAAATGGCTTTGGACTACTGCAGAATGGAAGAAAGTCTTATGTCTTACAAAAGTCTTATGACTGATGAATCAAAATTTGAAATCTTCAGTTCATAACATGGGGTGTTTGGACACCGTTGAGCTGGTGAGAGGATGGTTCCTCAGTGTGCGACACAAACTGTCAAGCATGGAGGAGGAAGTGTGATGGTCTGGAGTTCTTTTGCTGGAGGCAGAGTTGGTGACTTGCACAGAGTGGCTTGCATTCTGAATCAAAATAGTTACTACAGTTTAGCTGTTATATCAGTCAGCAAAAGGTGGCTACATTGATGAATCAAAAATCTGAATAAAATTTTGTACACTTAATGATTACTTGACACATTTTTATTTTCCATTTGTTCTATGCCTTGATTTCATGAAACATTAAGACATTAAACTGTGTGCATTTCCATAAAAACTGAGGTGTTCCAAAACTTTTGACTGGTAGTGTAACTATAAACTTCATTTAAATTTTTAATTGATTCAAATTACAAAATGTAAATTAACCAACAGCCAAAAAATAAAATGCTTAATCATAACTAAAATTAAAATAAGATTCTTGTAATTTATTTATTGCCATGAAGCCTATTGTTACGGTGGCACTTATAATTATAAGGATTAAAAGGATAGATAAGAGATAGCTTGCTCTCTTTCTCTCCCTCCCCCCCAGTCCACCCCCCCCCCCTTTTGCCTCCCCACGTGAGGCTGGACCCCACTTCCCAAAGTCCCAGGCCTATGACATACCTAGAGACAGAGCACGTCCAAAACAAAACAAGACCCCCCCAGCAGCAGCATATGCATAAAATATAATCTCAACAATCTTGAGATAGTAAAGTCGTAAACCCAGGGAATGGTGCTAAAAAGTGGTCCTGGATAAGCACAGTAAACCCTAATACAATAGTAACAAAAGCAATAAACCAAGGGTATGACATTAAACAGTCTCCTTTAAAAGAGGAAAAATATTTTTAAAAAAAAAAATGTAATTTCTTCCACACATACATACATATACACATATAATTGTAATTAAAGCATAAAGTAAAAGTGGTAGAGAAGGGAAATGGACGTATAATTACAGTACCACTATCATTGCAAGCAGCCGGCCAAATCTTCTTTGCCATGCCATGACAGGATGTGGCTCACGGTCGTATTTCAAAAAAGTGTCAGGATCAGTTTTCTTAACTGTTGTTCTGCTTCCTCCGTAGTGGTAAAGATGTAATGCTTGTCTTGAATACCCACTTTCAGTTTGGCAGGGTACAAGAGGCTGTATCTGATCTCGGCTTTCCGTAAGCGCTGTTTAATGTTGTAAAAAGCTGCACTTTAGCAGCTGTTGAGGGTGAGAAATCTGGGAAAATGATAATGTGGTTATCTTCAAATGTAATCTCTTGTTTCTGTCTGAGAAGTGACATTACATGTAATTTAAATTGTAATTTTTTGAAGCGCACAATAAGACTCCTAGGTTTAGAGGTATTCCCGTATGCGGTAAGCTGTTGTTATTTTGGTATCTGATTTACAGTCCTATCCAATTATTTTGGAGAATACCTCAGCTACGAATTTCACTGGGTTTGGACTTTCATGATTCTCTGGGGGACCTTCGATTCTAATATTATTCCTTCTGCATCTATCTTCGAGTGCAGCAAGTCTGTCTCGGAGTTTTTTGCATTCGGAATTTGCAGTCGTTGCTTCCCATCAGCAGTAGATGCCAAATATCCGACTGTTTCAATTTGAGTTTTGAATGTTTGCTTAACGTCTTGAAACTGATCGCCAAGTGCTCTCAGTTTATTCTCAAACTTAAGATGCATTTTTCCTGAATTTGCTCCTCAGTTTTTTCTAGCATACATTTATAAGGCTGCCTCAAAGCGATTATTTACACATACACCCAGGTCTTTAATATCCTGCCGCTGCTTCTCATTTGTCTTGCACATATCATTTATTTCTTTCTTTGTATCTTTCTTGAGCTCCTTTATGTCTTGAGCGGTGGCCATTGCATTGATCATTACCTTCAGTTCGGATAGATTGTTTCGGCCTTTCGTGCTCCGCAGGTGAAGTGACAAGCCCTGTTACAGCCAATGCTCCCAGCTCACAAGGAATAGATGAAAACGCGGCAGGCAATGCCATTTCCAGTTTCAATGGATCTTCTGGAATCAACAATCAATCGTAACCTGCATCACTTGCACATTTACTCCCACTTTCGCTCTCAACTGGAGACGGGGTCCTGGGAGATCTGTTCTTTCATCTGTCTGTTCCAGGTCAGTCTCTGTAAGGCTGCACCTTGAGGCCTGTCTACGCTTGGGTGTAGCTTTGGATTTCTTTTCCGTTTCTTTCTGAGCTCCTTTCTTACCGCTCATGTTTATATGCTGTAATAGAACCTTCTCGAGTTCGGTAAATACAGGATACCTTGGCATGATAAAAATAAGAGAAAAATTAACACCGCTGCTAATGGAGTTCTGCTTCAGATGTCCATCTCCCATAATGGACGAGATCCTGTTCAACATTTCTTGCGTTTCTCGCATTTCCTGTCATCCTACACTTACACAGATCGTTGTAGACACGGGACACATATGAAATACATGTGTTCCGAATAACAATATATTATTTACCCTATGCAACTCAAGAACCTCACACACAGATAAAGACTTGAGCTGGGAGAACTTTTTGTCCAAGATGAGCTCTGTCAGTGGGGGGAATGGGATAGCAGGCTGCTTGCTGATTTTGCTGATCGACACATTTACAAAACACAAAAGACACTGATAGAGAGGTGAGAAGGGATTTAAGCTGGGCTGTGATTCTGAGTTTTTTTAGTAGGCTTCAGGGATTCTAGTGTTATGGATTTATTAAGTCTGTTAGAGATTTAAGTAAATAAACATTCTTTTTAGAACCTTCAAATACTATAGATCAGGGGTTCTCAAAGTCAGTCCTGGGGGCCCACTGTGGCTTAGGTTTTTGCTTCAACCAGATTCATAATCAGTGACAACTGGTAACACTGATCTCAGTTAATTAGCTGGTATTTTTTTCTCTTCTCTTATTCTACATTAAGAAAGCACAGCAGCATGATTTTTACATATATAAACCATTTAGACATATTTCTACTTTTGCTATATATTTAAATGCTTAACTCACTTTTGTTGCTTTCAATATATTTTACCCTTTTTCTGTGCAGTTTGCTCCCTTCATTGTATCTTATTAATGACAATTAAAAATGAACAGAGCAGACACCCAGGCAAACAACAAGAATCATGAAAGGCTGCAACAACTTTAGTGTCAAACCCACTAATTAGAAAACAATGGATTAATTAAACAATTAGAACACCTGGAAAAACAGAATGAACATCAAGATGAAAATATTGTTAAAAAGAAATAAAAAGCATTATTCCCACATAACTGCTTAGTACATTTTAATATATATATATATATATATATATATATATTGTGATGGACGGCCGGCATTTCAGTCTGGCCGGGACATCCCTCAACAAAGAAGAGGAGGAAAAGCAGCCTTTTCAGGGCACTGCATACCCCAGGACGCTAGATGGCAGCTTCCGTGGACGGAAATGGTTCCCCGGATTACCGCAGGGCAGCATGGGACATGGAGCCCATCTCTTCAGCCCTGTTGGGTACCGTGGGTGCTGCCAGGGGGAGCTCACCAAGAACCCGGGGACTATTACTGTTATGCTAACCCAGAAGTACTTCGGGGTCACGAGGACGGAAGCCCGCAGTACTTCCGGGACACTTGAGGAAGGATGATGTGGCATTTGAAGAAGAGAAGTAACATTTCCGGGTCATGGAATATATAAAAGATTGTTGAAGACCCAGCAGAGGGAGCCAGAGTTGGGTGGTAGAGTGACGGAACTGCTGGCTGGAGAGGAGGATTATTGTTATTGTTATTAATTATTGTTTATTGTATTATTGGAGAATTGTGGAGTGCGCAGTGCTTTGGGCACTTTATTGAAGAAAAATATTAAAGAATCTTCTTGGTGCTTTTAACGTGTGTCCTGGACGTCTGTCTGGTGGGTTCAACGGGGCAACAGTGACCCCTAGCGTTCACAATAATATATATAAATATATATTACCAAATCTAGTTTTCTAATTTCTGAATTTGGGCAATTTGGGAATCTGGGCAATAACAGTTTACTTAATTAGCCCAGGATTCCAATTAAAAGCAGAAACGGATTAGAACAAAAACCTGCAGCCACAGGGGGTCCCCAGGATCGACATTGAGAACCCCTGCTGTAGATGGTTCTTGTAGGAATCAAAAATGGTTTCCAAATAGCATCACTCTGAAGAACCGCTTTGACACATTTATTTTTAAGAGCGCAGTTAGAAAATTTCAACATTGCAACATTTATTTTTGTGCATTTAATTGAAGTGCCATATGTCTAGCATGGTGTTCTTTTTCTTTTATGATAACACAACTGCTTATGTATACTATCAATTACACAATATATTCCATTTAAGGATAATCTAAAGTCTGAATTTTTTGAAATTTAATGAATGAAAACTGCAATATTATTAATATACTTTTTTTTTTAATTTCTAGAATTGTTTAATTTAAAGTGTTGCAGCATTATCGGTATCAAAATACATGCAATTTTCTTATCTCAGAAACAAAAAATCTGTACTTTTTACTTTTATACTTTGAGACGGTACCTTAGTTGTTTTTTTAAATATTAATTGAATAATTTAACTGCTGCAGTGTGTTGTTATCTTGAAGGTAAAATTAACAGGTAATACAAACATTGGCCAATGATCTTATTTATCTATGTATTAACATATTTGTAAACAGTATTTCAGTTTGCCACATTGATGTTACTGTACATTCACTTCAGGGATAATAAAGCCTTTGTAACTCTGATGTATATTCTGTATGTAACATTTTTAATGTGACAAGTTGAATAACATCCCTGACAATGTCTCGTAAATTATGTTGTGCACAAAGAATTGTTGTATTTATTTTGCTTAGATATGAACAACATTCTCTGGCGAGCTATGCAGCAAATGATTTTCATTGATTTAAAATATAAATCTAAAATCTGCTTCAAGGCATATTGTTAGAAAAATTAAGATTTATTCATTACAAATATATAAAATGATACATTCTGAATAATGTAATCTTTAACTAAATAAATGTAATGCATTTTTAGTTAAGATTTTTTATCGACAGTTGTTAAAAAAAAAACAACTGTAAACATATCACTAAAAGGTTATATTATTTGCTCAGGGTTATACAGTAGTGTAGAGTCTATTATATTAGTAATTACGTCACACTTCACTGCAAATAAGGAAAATAATGGAATTACAAAAGAAAATGAATATGACATATAAATATCGACTCGAAAAGCTTTATTGAATTAATTTGTCATTCTCCCAATAAAACCAAATAGAGGATCTGACAACCTGATTTCTTTGACTCGGTAAAAAAAATTTAATTAATGAAAAAATCAAAGAAATAATTAGCTATGCAAACTAGCTCAGAAAACTTCACAGACATTCAAATTTTGGACTCTGTAATACTTTATTTAAATTATACAGCTCCTTGGGAGCTTTGAAGCATAAAGGGAATTAAAGTATGAAAACACTTCACAATGTGCATAGAGATTCTATGTCTGATGGCAGCTCACACTTGGCTCTCCCTCTTGAATTTTATAACAAATAGTTTTTAGGGTGTACTGAACCTTCACTTCATCACTCCAAATTTAAGGACAGTTAAAAGACCTGATGTTATATAAATATTTGGGTACCATTCCCCTTGACTTCAAAAATCATGATGGTTCCTGTCCCAGAAGTGCATCTCACCAAAGAAAAAGGCGAGTCTGGTGTCAACTGGAGAGTTAGTTTATGGCTTATTAGTGGGCTTACAAAAGACAGAAAGTGAAAGAGTTTGGTCATTGTGATATCTGGGAGGTGTGAAAATATGAAATTAATAGGATAAACAAGCGCATAGCATTTTTTTTTATTAATTCCAAGTGGATATTCCATAGGGCAAACTGTTTTTGTTCATTTCATTTACTGAATTAGCATGTTCAGTGATTGAAAAGATTGTATTATAACTGATTTTGATGTGTCAATAAAAATTTCATACAGAATCAGGATTACTTGTGTTCTGTTTTGTGTATTGTATTGTATTGTATTTACCCCCCTTTTTTGACACCCACTGCATGCCCAACCTACCTGGAAAGGGGTCTCTCTTTGAACTGCCTTTCCCAATATTTCTTCCATTTTTTCCCTACAAGGTTTTCTTTGGGGAGTTTTCCCTTGTCTTCTTAGAGAGTCAAGGCTGGGGGGGCTGTCAAAAGGCAGGGCCTGTTAAAGCCCATTGTGGCACTTTTTGTGCGATTTTGAGCTATATAAAGATACATTGCATGGTATTGTTGTTGTAATCACACCACAAAGGTTTTCATGAAAAACAAAGTCCAATAGTCCAAAAGTCAATAAAACCAATTTTCTTATTTTATACCCTTATTTGGTATTTTTGTTATCATTTTTGATTTTAGTGACTCTTCTACATGTTTTGCCGATTTTTTAAATTTTATTTGTAACCCTAGCAAGCAGATAGACACACAGACACTCAGACAGACACTTAACATTTTATTAAGGTGGATGTCAATATGACTTTGTGATTTGACAGCCATCTTGAATGCCAAGAACAATGTAATATCAACAGCTCACTAATTTATAATCAAAAGTAAATATCAATATAATAAAATGCTAATGTGTCTGTGTGTTTGTGTGCATGTGTGTCCAGTTCTTTCAAGCAATCTGATTGGCCAGTTTGTCTTTGATCTGATTAGTCAGTTTTGCTCTGTTTGCTCAGTCAAACATGATCGAAACGGGGAGCGTCAGACAAGGAAGATTGAGACACACAAGGATACTGAGGAAAGGCATAGGAGGAATGCTGAGAGTTGACTTTAAACACAGGAGTTATTCACAAGACTACAAATGATGTTTTCACACCTGGTAATGGGGGCTCATCTACCTTTGGTGGTAATCGAAAAGCATATGGGAGGAGAGCAATGCACCTCAAAATAACAGGGTGTGAGAAGCAAGTTTTCTGGGAACATGATCGAGAGGAAAACAGTCAAGAGTGACCGAGACACATGAGGATACTGAAGAAATGCGTAGGATGAATGCCGAGAGTAAAAAATATTATTGGATCTAGAAGAGATGAGTAGATAAAAAGGACCTTAAGCCTTTTATTAAAAAAATTAAAGCTTAAAAAAATGCTTCATAGCTTAATTAAGTAATGTTAGCTTAAGTGAGCAATTTTAATTTTAATTTTAAAACCTAACAATTGGGAGTTGTTCCATAATGATATTATTTTTATCTTAGTTCTTTTGGATATCCCATACTTCAATACTTCTAATAAAGTATAGAGCAGATAATGCTGTCTAAACACAGCTCAATCTGGCCAGTCATGAGCAGAGACGGATTTTTGAGGAAGTGGACATAGGCAAACACTGCAATGGCAGAGAAGACCTAAAACAACATGGACTACACCTGGTTCTAACTGGAATGGTGATTTTTCTCAATCTTCATCTACCAGAACAACTGTTAAATGTGCTGCAAAAGCATTATATGAATGGTAATACTGAATATTTGGTAGAAAAATATATGCTAATCTAAAAAGTAAAATGTCCAAAGGGGGGTGGGTGGTCTTTTGGCCTTGAACCCCCATGTATTTTGGTTTTTTCCCCAGTTTTTTTATTTTTTTTTTATTTTGTCCATCCTGGACATCTGACTTTACCATTGGATGGTGTGGTGGCTCTGAAGATTGGGACATGCGTCAATAATCGGAAGGTTGCCAGTTCGAATCCTATAAATGCCAGAAGTGATTCCACTCCGTTGGGCCCAATTTACAGGGAAAACTTGGGGGTTGGTGGCAAGATTGGCACTCCAGCCACTGTAAAAAAAACTCACACAATTCCCGTGTGGTGGTGGGGTGGATGTGATACAACTATCAGCGCATGCTCCCAACTCATTGGATTGTCATTTATAAACTTAAAAAAACATCTATATTTAAGGCATCAGTTATATATCTTTGTTATGTAAGTATGGATTATATATTTATTGTTGTATAATATTTATTCATTATTATTCTTATCTATATTTTATTTGTTTTTCTTTGCATGAAGTATTTCTTTGGCATGTTGTAAAACACTTTATGCTGCATCCTTTACATGAAAATGTCCTATAGAAATAAATTATGTTGTTGTAATAGGTCTGAAAGAGGAATTTATCTAAGTGCCTGTTGATACTGCTTATGTATTCAGATTTATTTATTGTTGCACTTCATGTGTAAGCTCAGGCTGATCATATGCTTTGGTATGTCTTGCCATCACATTGTTTGTCATTTTTGTCAGTGAAACAGCTCCTGCTTTTAGCTCCACTGTGAGTTGAGCTGTGACAGTGTGTATTAGTTTTTTTTGCACCGGCAGTTGTTTGTAGGCATACCAATGCGACTTTCCTGTCAATGTTGTGTCAGGAATCCCTAAGCCACCATTCTGTTTGTGTGCAGCCTTTCAGAGGATGTGTACCACCAAGTGTTTTGGTGAACATGATAAGGAGTCAAAATGAAATTTCGGGGCTGCCATGAGCTGGAGATCCAAATCATTGGTGGTGTTGCATGTGTCATGGCATAAGCTGTCGAATAACACGGAGATTAAGCTTTGAAGGCGAGGGGTGCATGGGTTTTTGCATGATGGATAGACATCCTTTATAATTTTGTATATAAAAAGTTAATGTTAAAACTTAATAAAAATTATTCAGGCAACTGCATGAAGTTTTTAAGAGTGCATTACATACATCTAGATAGTCAAAGTTTTAAAATCACAACTCTCTACTGGTATCATAAGACATGCTATTCATTTAAGATTCTGACATTCAGGACTTGCAGAAATGACTACCAATATAAAAACAGATTTAAGTTTTTAACAAATAATATTTTCTGTGCATCCATTCATTCATGATTGATTTCACCTTATCCACTAGAACCTAATATGACACTATCAGACCCGATGAAAAAGTCAAATCCGCATATTACAAGAATTTGAGAAAGAAATAATACAGAAACGATCAAAAGTATAAAACCACATTCAAAAAAACTAGCACCGGAGAACAAAATAATGAAAATACAGGTAAGGATAGTTAGAATACTAAAATATGCAGACAATACACAGTAACTAAAATTGTAAATAATATCCCCAGTTTATTTATATAGTGATGTTTAAATGTTGCTGTAGATAAGGACTAAATTTTAAGATATAATATTGTTATGTTATATAAGGACTACAACAATAGCTTGGTCATTATTATATGAAATGAAAAGACCTTTAATGTCTAGAAGACGCTCTTGTGAATGAAAACGAAACGCGCTGAAACATAAAAGAAACATTTGAATTGTGGATCATCCTTCTGCCCTTCTGTTTCTATTCATCTCCACAGCTGGACACCTCAGGATTATTTAGCTGCATGGGTGAATTGACCTTCTGCTTGTGCTTAAATACCCTATATACTCGAGTATAAGCCGACCCGAATATAAGCCGAGGTACGTAATTTTACCTACAAAAACTGGAAAAACCTATTGACTCGAGTATAAGCCTAGGATGGGAAATGCAGCAGCTACTGGTAAGTTTCAATAATCAAAATAAATACCAATAAAATTACCGTACATTAATTGAGGCATCAGTAGGTTAAATGTTTTTGAGTATTTATTTCAAAGAAAAACAGTAAACTAGCTCTGTAAGTGGAGAAGAGGGTCAACAAAAACAATATGGTATCAACAATGATACCTTAAGAGTACAACCCCGTTAGCTCAATCAGCAACCAAGCTAAAACACATAGAGTTAAAATCCTTCAAAACTGGATTCTTCCTCATCATCTGTATGTCCAAACAGATCTTCAACTTCAGCTGGTGTGAAGTTATCAGCATAGACATTGTTATCATCACTGAGTTTGCAGTCATCACCATCACTGCTGTCATTCTCATACAAAGCGCTGTCTTCACCGCCATCCATAGCATTACTAATGCCACATTTCTTGAAGGCGTGTTGCACCATGTCCTCTGGAATGTCTTCCCATGCATCTCGAACCCACTTTGCTATTAATTCTATGTCGGGCTTCATTAGATTTCCAACTTTTGTCAGTAAGGCTTGACCAGATGACATCCATTCATGCCACATCTTTCGCACACAGTCTTTGAAAGGTTTATTTAAAGACACATCAAGGGGCTACAATACAGATGTAAGCCCACCTGGAATAACGGCCAAAGTAACTTGAGAAGACTTTGCCATTTTTTTTAATGTCATCAGATGTGTGGGCTCTGAACATATCCCAAACTAGCAATGATGGTTTCTTCTTTAAGGCAGCTCCTGGTCGTCCGTTCCAAATTTCTTCCAGCCATTTTTTTGTTCTGTCTTCATCCATCCAGCCTTTAACATGTGCGCGCACTGTAATTCGTGGTGGGAATTTGACCTTTTTAGGCAAGGTCTTTCTTTTAAAAATAATGACAGACCGCAGCTTAGTTCCATTAGCCAAACATGGCAGAACGACTGTGAAATGGTTTTTTTCATTTCCTGTGGTTCCAAGGAAAATAGTTTTGTCTCCCAAACTTGCCACAGTTCTGTTGCTTGGAAGATGTCAATGTCACTTTATTTATATAGCACATTTAAAACAAACATAGTAATGCTGTGGCCAAAGTGCTTTACAAAAATAGAACACATTAACATAAAACATAAATAGAAATAAAATATATGAACATAAAATAAAATACATAATAAATCGAAGTAATGTTATATACATAAAAAATAGAAGTAATGTAATATAATCACAAAGAGGAATTCATCAGTATTACTGAAGGTCACTGAATGCAAGAGAAAGATCAAAAGTCTAAGATCAAAAGTCATAGGTTTTTCATCCATATTCCCGATATCTCCCAGGTCATAGTTATGAATCCCTCTTTGTTGTATGATGAATGATTGGAATGACATCACTTTTTCTTCAAGATCTTGCGGCAACTTCTGTGAAATCTTTGTTCTTTGTTGCAAACATATGCCAGAACTTTTCATGAAGCGGGTAAACAATCCTGTTGACGCAACAAAATTTTCAATGCCTAGTGCTTTATATTTGGCATCCTTAGCCATTTGAAGGGCACGTAGACGAATTCCCATGCGTGTTATTTTGACGACACTCCATAACCCATTTATGCAATTCAGTCTCTAGAACCCCATAAGAAGGCATTAAACCATGTCGAGTTTTTTTAGTCTTTGGAATCTTTTCCAAGTCAGCCTTCATTTTCCGCCACTCCCTCACTTGTTTTTCGTCAACACAAAATTCACTACTTGCAATATTGTTATTGCTTTCTTCTGCTCTTGACACAACCTTGAGCTTCAAACCAGCTTCGTATGACCTGTGTTTTTGTTTTGGTCCAGGATTAGCTGTACTGGTATCCATTTCTAACAGGATAAAAAAAGAAGACTTTGAAAAAGAACTTTATGGCTCTAGATCAGCAACAGCCATAATATGGTAAACAAATACCGTACAGATTTCTCCCCACCCATACACCCTCCCTCTCCATAGCGCAGAATGACAGTGTCTGTACACCATCGTTCTGTGGTTCAGTCTCCGCCAGTGATCAGACGGAGTCTACTACATGCTGTATCTGCATTGCAGCTTAGAATACTCCACCCTGGTGAGTGACAATGTGCTTCCTTTATGTGAAGCTGTTCTCAGTTACCGTACTTACAGTAGCTTCTCTAATTAGCACAAGCATGGCCTCTTAGATATGGTGGGGCTAGGGGAGGACTTGGACCATTTGAATTGCTGTGGCAAAGCATACACAACCAAATCACGGCTACTACCTAGCCAGTATTTCACCAGCCTGGTCCGTAAATTGATACCCCAGGCAGTCATTGGTATTTTTTATTTACTGGCCCATTCTCCCTACCACCAGCTCTCTCTCTCTCTCTGCCCCTCACCTCTTCTCTCTTTCTGCCCCCATCTACACTCTCTCTCTCTCCACCCCACCTCTTCTTTCTCTCTCTCCATCCCCAGCTGTTCCATACCATGCCTCTCTCTTCCTACCTCCCCTCTCTCTTCCCAACTCACAGGCCTCTCTCTCTCTCTCTCCACCCCCCACCTCTCTCTTCTCTCTCTTCCAACCTCTTCCCCACTACCCCCACTCTCTCTCTCACCAGCCTATTCTCCCATAAAACAGAATGAAAAAACTATTGTAAATTCAGTGGCGCTTCAGCAGGGGAATGGAACTTAGGATGATTATTCACTCAGATTATTCACCGTGCAGCGATCAGGGGGACTGTATGTCAACAAAGTGACTACAGTCCCCCTTTAATCTGGGAGAGTACAACCAACAGAAGGGACTGATATTTAAATGTATAAATAAGATCTAGAGAGGGAAGTTTTCATTGTTGGACCTATTTAGTATGCACCTGAGTGAATAATCATCCTAAGTTCCATTCCCCTGCTGAAGCGCCACTGAATTTACAATATTGTTCAATTTGAGACATCCATTGCCTTTTTTTTTTTTTTTAACTATTTACCGGTACCGGTAACTGGTTTAGCAGCACACCTGGAATGTAACATGCACAGAGCCGTCACTCTTTCCCCTCTTCGTGCCCCTGGCTCTGCTTCGAAGAAGAAGCCTGTTTGAAATTACAGCACGGGTGGCATTTTTCTTTTCAAAAATAAATTTTCTTTCTGCTCTGTCGGTGTCGTGGCAGAGCAAGCCCAAGGTACCCTCAACAAATGTACTCAGAAATTCATGTGCATTATAGACTTGTCTTATCATGTAGCAAACAGCAAAAGCTGTTCCTTGATTAGGAAACAACTGATAGTTGAAAAGCCATTTCTACTGGATTCAACATGGGGTTTCATTAGCTGCACAGCACCACACAGAGCCCGCAGCATTTATTCCACTGCACGGAGCCCGGACAGACCCAGCAGCACACAGCCCGGAATGAGTCTCACAGAGGCTGCACAGCACCACACAGAGCCCGCAGCAGTTCTTCTACCGCCCACAGACCAAACCAGGTACTGTACACTTCAGCTTTCTGTCAGGTTGGTGGGGGCAGCGGGACCTGACTCTAATATAAGCCGAGGGTGACGTTTTTCAGCACATTTTGGGTGCTGAAAAACTCGGCTTATATTTGAGTATATATGGTACTATAAATATGCACAAGTATGAGGTGTATTGTCTTTCTGATAATGTTCTCAATTGCTTTTCTTTAACTTTAGATGTTGATGTCATGTGTTAGCAATGTTAGCCAAGAAATAAGCAGTTACAGGGCTGGACTCATGACCAATAAATGAGTGGGGAATGGGTGTTCAATTATAATCCTCAGTCGTTTTAGAGCTTATATCACTTTCATTTACTGTGACTGTTTTCTGGAAGTGGTTTATTTAACAATATTTGAATTAAACTGCATGTGTTCGTGATGTAGTGAGAATACGACTAGAAGACTTGATGTGGATTATGTGACATGATTAATGTGAATTTTTTCCTGGACATTTTTGATATTGTTTGCTGTTGTTCAGCATGGGTTGCCACAGACGCCTATTCTATCAGAAACTTTGTTATCTACGTTCTGCATGAAACTATGAAATTGAAAAATTTTCTTGGTCTTCATTTTAAACTACTTCAGGTCAGTAGAGTATAATAAAAATATTTTTGGGTGTAATATTCTTTTAAGTTTAAACGAACCTCAGTCTGGACAAAAGGCAGTGGCGTGAAACCTTCCTAACTTTGAATTATTTTCCTACTAAAGCATCCGAGACACACGTTAGACAGTGTTTATGTTAGCTGTGTGAACTTGTAAAAAAACATACACAGAACTTGCACTGCACACCTTACCAATCCATCTAACCTGCATGTCTTTGGACTGTGATAGGATTCCAGAATACCCGGTGGAAACTCATTCATACATGCAAGAACATGCCAACACCACACATGGAGCCCCCAGCTCTGGAACTCTGCAATTAAAGTCTTACCTCAAACCAAATGTCTTAGGACTTACTTTTACAAGTAGGATCTAAGTGCCCCATGGGACATTCTATGCTCACATTCCTCAGCAATCTTCTCTCCTTCTCCTTGTCTGGTCTCCTTTCTTTTCACCGGTTTTTCTTTGTCATGTACTGCCTCCCAACTAGAAGCACAACAGCACCCTGATCAGAAGGGGCTTTTAAGAATGGGCTTCTATCTAATCCCCCATGTTAAATTAACATTCTTAAGTGTTTTACAGTGTAAAGTATTAATTTAACAGTAGCATTTTTAATTTTTACCTATTGGAAACTACTTCTGGGTTCAGTTATGATCACTGGAAGTCCTAGTACTTGCTGTATGGAAAGGACTCCCTTAGCAGCAACAAGTGCTGCTCCATGTTTCCTTCATGTTCAAGAGTTCAATTATATTTGGGAAGGCGAGACTAGCTGGGCTCCCCAATATCTTTTCGCAGCTACAATATATTGTCCTCTATTCAGATGAAAAATATCAACAATATTGATAAAACTACTGTATTTGTATACATTGTTTCATTTGGACTGACTTAACACTGCATTGGTAGCATCCCCTACTGGTTATGAAAGGTGTCGACACCTTTAATTTCTTCATACTATACAAGGTGGGTGATGCCATTGTATTGCAGACGATTTATGAATATTTTGTCAGAATTCTGACCAAAAAACAAATGTTGGACCAATTAGCTTGGAAACTGTTCATGTTACACAGTATAACTATTTCTCTGTCTTGACTGGCTCTTTACATTTACCAATTAGATTCAGGGTGAAAGCTGAATGAGTGATCTATTTTGATTTCCAAAAACGAAAATGGAAAAAAATTAATTTCTCTTAATTTGAAACAATCGAAACTGGAAATCCATGTAAAAAAAAAAAAAATCAAAAATGTGGAGAAGCAATGGGAAGGCTCTTTAAAGCTTTTGCCTTAAGAAAATTATACTTAGCATTAGAACTTTTAGATGGAAGTACACTGTAAAAAATAAAATGTTAAAATTACGTTTATTTACTGGCAGCTGTGGTTGCCAGAAATCCACCATAAAAATACAATAGTACTGTTTTTTGAAGTACAGTAACATTTTGATTGTATAATAAACTATGATTGTAGTTTCTACATGTATTTTTTCTATAAAAGGTTTCTGGTCAAAAAAACTGTAGAGATTGCAATGTTTAGTAATAAAATATGCAGTAGTGTTTTCAAAAATTCTACTGTAAAAATTTGGTAGCACTCTAGAAAATAATGTGATAATCATACAGTATAATTCCATACTTAAGATTGTTGTTTTTACAGTAATTTTCACATCAAGGCACAATATGTCCTTGTGTAAAAATTAAATTTAATAACATTTATAGTGGATTGTTTAGCACTTCTGAATTAGTAGTGTTTGCTTAGAAAACAATTACTAGGTTAAACAGAATAAGAGCACTGTGTTGCCATTATGATATACAGCACCATGCTCCTCATAGTATTAATTAGCAATGAAGTGACTAAAACACACAGGAGCTGCAGTTTATACTATTTAATATCAGTAGTGCAGGATTAGACTGCAACTAGTGCAGTTCAATATTTGTAATAGCTTACATTACAACAAAAATTAAGTTAACATTGATACAGTACAGTACATACAATATAATTGAACAGTGCATATAGTTCTGGTAAAGTGCTACATGGCAGTCCACACATATTTGCAGTCAAGAAAGAATTTTTAAAGACAACTGTCAAACAAAAGCAAAAGTAACCATTTGTTTCCCTGAGTCTGACACATGAAATGTTTTTTTTAACAATTTACTAGCTTCTAAGTGTAAATAAAGCTATGAAGAGGTTCTTTCCTGAGTTACTATCATCAGTGCTAAACCAGAACAATGGTCAAATAGAAACGACACCAGCAAAACAAATAAATGGCAAAATAATCTAAAAGCACAAATCATTGCATCCTGTTCAGTCTTTCAATTCATAAGATACAAGTTCTGAAATGGGGGTACAAACTCTTGGACTTACTGAGATTTGTTTCCTGTTCTTCTTGCACTTTGCCTTGGTGCCCTTCTCAAGATTTGTGCTGAAGAAACACCTGTTAACACAAACATTGCACAAAAGTTAGGTGTACAAAAAGACTGATTTATGGATAATTTTAGAAAAATGCAAATTAACTCTTATCTCTGAGGGAACTCCAGTACTGAGCAGAGCTCCAGATGGTAATGAATGTTAAAGCAGTAATAACCATCATACATCATGCAGATGCCAGTGATGAAGTTAGGGATGTGATCATTGACAATGTGTCAGTCAGTGCTTAGCAGGAAACACATATGCAGTGTAGCACAAGGATCTTGAAATCAATCAGCTCTCTGTGCCCCAGACACTCTCACATTTATTGGCAGTGAATTAGTGTTGTTTTAGTTTTTTTTTAATCTATTGTGATTTGACAATCATCGACACACTATGTCATGCTGACATCATTGCTTCACAGTTCACACCTGCCTTTTAATGTTATATAACTACAGATGAGCAAGCATGACTTTAACAAGATGGCAACTTCAAGTGGAACTTCAGAAATCAAAGAAAATGTGGTTATTTCTTTAATAAAACACCCCATTCACAAATCATTTCCGTGTGAAAATAAGATAAAGGACCTTGGACTGGACTGACCTGACTTAAGTACTTACTAGAAGGCAAATAATCGAAGATGACCTTACACACTGAGTTTTTCCAGCTCTTGTTATGACAAATGGTAAGCTAAATGCTGAATACAGAAGAGGCAGGTTTTTGTGTGTATATTATTTGTAATGGGATCAGTTCCTGGGATTTTTAAATTCCTGAGTTTTTAACATTGCCTTTAGTGTTATTTTATGTAAGTAATTACTTCTCCAAACCATGCATTAAAAAGATTGAGAATGCTGTGGTGCCTAAACCTATGACCTAATAACAGTTGCCTCAAAAACAAAGGGCCTTCTTTTACTAGGCATTCTACAGCTCCTGCGACGATAAGCATTCAAAATATGACCAATTCAATGCTATGCTATGTAATGTTATTTATTTCATAAAACAGAAACAAAATATTAATGAATTAACTAATATATATACAGATATATATATATATATATATATATATATATATATATAATATATTCACGGCATTCGTAGTCTGTGTCACAATCTGATTGTATGGGTGGTTACCTACCAGGTAACGCTTGCGGTTGGCCAGCAATCTGCTAACATCCGCCACGGTGCCCTCAGTTTGTGAGGAGCAGATCATAGAATGGTTGAAAATAGTTTACTGTCAAATAAATGCAAAGAGTACACGACACGTGTTTCGCCCTCATTCTGGGCTCATCAGGTGTACACACTCCACTGCACTCCCTCTCGGGAATCGAACCTCGAACGTCAGCGCCAGAGGCGATGCCCCTAACGTTGCGCCACGGCGTGTGGTTCGTTTATTTGACAGCATGTAGATCGGGGTAATTACATTCACGGCATTCGTAGTCTGTGTCACAATCTGATTGTATGGGTGGTTACCTACCAGGTAACGCTTGTGGTTGGCCAGCAATCTGCTAACATCCACCACGGTGCCCTCAGGGAGTGCAGTGGAGTGTGTACACCTGATGAGCCCAGAATGAGGGCGAAACACGTGTCGTGTACTCTTTGCATTTATTTGACAGTAAACTATTTTCAACCATATATATATATATATATATATATATATATATATATATATATATATATATATATATATATATATATATATGCTAGGTGACTGTGAACATGAAGAGGATGATGAGGATATAAAGGAGTGACTGTTGGGCCTTTCTGCACTGCTCTCTGTGGAAGAAAATTTCAGCCAATTTGGACCTCTTTTTACATTTGAAAGTAGGGATATTTGAATTGTATGTGATACGAGATATAGTTAAATGAACATTATGTAATATATTGTGATGGGTGGCCAAAGCCATTACCTGGCTGAGACACCAACTGAATGGAAGGACCGGGGAAGACAGCATACCTTCCCCAAGACTCTAGAGGGCAGCTCTCCAGGGCGGCTATGACTCTAGAGATTCCCGCAGGGTATGCTGGGAGTTGGAGTTCCATGGAGACCACCAGGAGGAGTTGCAGAGCCCTTCACTGGGCTCTCACCACACCTGGGAGTGATTCCAGGTCCAATTAATGAGCCTCCTGGAACACTCCCAGGACTATCATAAAAGGAGCCAACTGACTCCATTCGGGGAGCCAGAGTTGGGAGGAGCTGGACGAAGCTTGCCAGGAAAGGAGTGGAGGTGGTAAAAAGAGAAAGAAAGGGAAGAAAAGGACTGGACTTTGGTGTGCTTTGTGTACTGTGCTGTGGTGAGTAGATAAAAGTGCTCTCCAGGTGTAAATAAATGTGTGTGCAGGACTGGAACTTATACCTGCCTGTCTGTGTCGGGTTAGGGTGGCTGTTCATGCCCCGGTGGTCCACAATATATAATGCAGTGAGTGAATTGTCACTAGTGTGTCATTGTTATGTCTTCTTGACTGAAGTAAATTTATCAGTCTTGGTCCAATCAAGCACTAGTTTTCTTGACTGTACTGGTTTCAATGCTGGCAATAGGTCAGTTTCTTGGATGAGATGTACATCTTCAGGATTCTTGACTCCTAGTGATTTTAATGGCTATTCTAGCACATTTTGAACTTAGATCTGGCAACACAGCTGCATCTGCACTTCTTACATGGTTCTTCCCTGAGTTACTATGACTATTAGGGCAAAACAAACATAGTAAAATTAAAATAAATTTGCCTGCAGTACTCTGCTACAATAGCTTCTGTTATTATTCTGAACAAACACAGTGCTTTAGCATACTACTTGTTTCCCATTAATTGTGTAAGATGTCAGTGGATAAAAGTCAATCAAGACATTAATGTAAAAGCATTGCATCCTCTCCCCTGCATACCTTCCTTCCTTGCAATAAAGATGGTACTACGGAAGGAATTTTGCCTCATATAATCTCATTAGTAAATATGCTTAATAGTCATTTTGGTGGGAATTGACACAAACTCCCTAAACTCAAAAGAGTCATCATTCTTAATGATGATCCTGTCCTTTCTTGTATCTGTCCTTTCTATTTCCACGGAGACTTTGCTGTTTGTGTTGCTGAAGCCTAATCCTCTGAGAGCCTGTTTTACTCTTATCACTGTAAAGCTTAAAATTAAAAGGTGAGCTACTATATCTTTTCCTAGTACAGTGGAACCTCGGTTCACGACCATAATTCATTCCAAAACTCTGGTCGTAAACCGATTTGTTCATGAACCGAAGCAATTTCCCCCATAGGATTGTATGTAAATACAATTAATCCGTTTCAGACCATACGAACTGTATGTAAATATATATTTTTTTAAAGTTTTTAAGCACAAATATAGTTAATTAAACCATAGAATACACAGCGTAATAGTCAACTAAATGTAAAAACATTGAATAACACTGAGAAAACCTTGAACAACAGAGAAAACTAACACTGCAATAGTTCGCACTATAGCGCTACCAACCGCTGGCTAAAAACACTTTTTTTTTTAATGAGTTTTAAGCACAGGGAAAAAAAATGAACATTTGAAAAAATCCATAATTTAATAAACCACCAAGAAAAGTAACATTGCAACAATGCACACTACAAACAGAAGTGAAAACAAAATCAAACCCAGTGCATTCTTTAACTGCCTTCCTACCTTATGCGTCCAGCCCCCCTCTCTCGCGTTGCCTGTGTGTGTGCGTCTGTCTCTCTCGCGCTGCATGTGTGTGCATCTGTCTCTCTCGCACTGCCTGTGTGTGTGTGCATCTGTCTCTCTCTCCCGCTGCCTCTGTGCGTGTGTCGTGTGCTCTCTCGATCTCCCTCTCTTGCTCGCTGCACAGGAAATGCACAGGGAGAGACTGAACACGTACAAACCGAAAGGGAAACTGGCTTGTTCGTATACCGAGTGTGTGGTCGTGAACCGAGGCAAAAGTTTGGTGAACTTTTTGGTCGTAAACCGATTTGTGTGTGTACCGAGACGTTCATGAACCGAGGTTCCACTGTACAAGCACAGGATATGTTCCAGCTGACATACAGTTTTGCAACAGATACAATCTTTCAGATAGAGTGGGGCACACATTCTTAGAATTTTTCAGATGCCTTGCACATCACTTAAAATAGCTGAGCTTGCTTTCAAAACACATAGTCTACAATATAATCTGTCAACCAAATTATAGAATCAAGCTTGGATAATTCCATAAGTAATCATGTTTTGGCCTCTGTTTGTGTCCAGGGAAGAGCAGCCTTCTGAATTATAAATATTACTGAACGAGAATGTCCAAATAAGCCACCTGAGACAGTGTAATCGTTTGAGAACAAATCAAAGTCAACCATGTCTTTTAGTTTCGGTGAGCATTAGCTGCATCTTGTACTTTGTCACCAATAATTTCAGGTAGGGGGCCCATGAAGTTGCATTTTTAAATAGCCTGACCTGCAAAGCCTAGATCTCTAAGGATTTATTTTACATGGTTTTGATAAAGCATCAGATCCACTGTATTTGAACTACTTTGTGCGATGGTTCGATACAGAGTAAGTGAACTGCTTAGTTTTCCTAATGAAATGCTTAAGCTAATGTGCTGCATCATAAGATAAGACACTTTCAGAAACACCATGATTGTACTTCAAGGAACTGAACACTGATCTGAACTTTACTCTGAGACTGTGAAGCATCTCAAGCCTCTGTTGCCTCAGTAGAGGAATTGTAGTTATGAACAGCACATTGTGAAGCCACTGAATTTTAGTCATGCAGAAATTCAGTGCAAGTGATTACATAATATCTGCAAAGATACTCAGATAAACTACAATTCTCCATAAAGCCACTGATGCAGTGGGCTCACAGTTTATCTCCAGCAATACAATACATGGTTCCTTTAACTACAAATCTGCTTGGTAATGATCTACCATTATCCTCCAAGTCTTCCTGTTCTGCAACCAAATGGGAAAAAATCTCTGCATGGTCAAACTCTTTTAAATCCATTTCCCAATATAATGCCACCAGCTGCATGTGATGGACATCTGGCTGAAGATGAGTTGGCATATTAACAAGTGGAAAGTAAACAGCCAGGATATAATGCTTCCTAAAGGGGTTTAAAACCTGAAATCCATCCTGGTGCAGCACTACTTTATGACAATGGGAGTTTTCTTGAAAAAAAGGCTGGATTTAAAAACTTGACCATCACTGCAGTCACATAGAACATTTGAAACCATCCAAGCTGCTTCTTTTGCTGTCACATAGTAAAGCACTGAGTTTGAAACTAACAGATATTTCAAAGTATCTTTCACTGGTATGTAATATGCAGACTTTTCAGTTCTGATCTCATCTTTACCAAAAAAATCTTTGGTTCAACATAATTCAACATCTTTGTCCTTGAGAATGCTCTTCTCATGTGTCCTGTATGACAAGATGAAAACAAGTCCTGCATCACAATTTTTTTAATATCCTCAACCAGTAATACTAGGGTGTTGTACCGTGTTAGCCATTATGAATGTAGTGAGAAATCAAGCAAAATGACACCTTTTATTGGCTAACTAAAAAGATTACAATATGTAAACTTTTGAGGCAACTCAGACCCCTTCTTCAGGCAAGATGTAATCACATCATATCACATTAGCCAATAAAAGGTGTCATTTCACTCAGGTCATTTTTCAGAGGAATGTACAACAATCCAATGTATGCATCTGTCCAAGTTCTTGCATAATCTGCACTTCTTATACTTTATCGAGGTTGGGATAATAAATCCTTGGGCATGTCCCCAAAAAATTCCTATGTCATTGGATTGCCTGGTCCAACAAAGTAGGTTTCCATACTAATAGAAGAAGTTAACTGAAAATCTGCATCTTTATAAGAGTCACTGATGCAATTAATTAAAACATGCTTGTGTTTTCCAAATACATGAGATATAAAGGATGCCTTTACACTAAAAGCAGTCTTGCATCATTTCACAGGAATGTTCTTTCAAATGAACAAAAAGATGACTGACATCCTGACATTGTTGTTCACACAATACAATGCTGCATTTAAAAACCAAAAGAGCACTTTTAGGAACAGGAGAAAGATCGCTTTGGCACCTGTAAAAGTGTGCCTTAAATGCTGAATATTTGAAAAAGGCCTTCTTGTAATCTGGCATACAACACTTGAAAATGCAATGTGCTTAACTTTGCAGTTTACATTGTATCGCATAGGCCTTTACATTCTGTAAAGAATCACCACAAAGACTGCAAGAAAACATTTTTAAAAATGTTATAAATTCAATTTGTATAATCCTCCTTGTAGACACAACCCCAACAAGGTAGTATTAACTTAAATGTAGTTAAAATCATGTTGCTAAACTAGTTTTTAACACTGCATGAATACGTCACAAACAACTTAATTAAAAATGATTAAATGTTATAGAAATTTGTTTAAAACGAACATGCCACAACATTAAATTTAATTAAAAAAGCAAACCTAACACTCGCACAAAGAATGTTTATACAGACCCGAATCAGGATGTGCGTTTTAGTGACTTATCACATGTTAAACATTCCATTTTAACCTCAATTACAAAACAGAAAAATTAAAACTATCGATAAACTACAACAGATGCCTCTCAAAAGGACTCACCAAACTTTAAAAGTTTTCAGCATCAGAAAATCAGATAACCAGTGCCAGAAATTCTATGCGTACAATTCTGGAATGTTCTGAAGGAGAGTTTGGTGAGAACTTAGAACATAGCAAATAATCTACTACTTGCTCAAAGTAAAGGGGAAATTGTACCCAGTCCCTACCACCAGAAATAGAAAGGAAAGAGGTGCCTAAAAAAGTGTATTACCACACCTTTGTAATTCAATAGGCAATAATTAGTAATTCATGACTATGAATGCCTTTATAATTTTCATAGAATCAAACTGAAAAAATCCATTTAGTGGTTGTTGGGCCAGTGCATGATGCCACAAGAGATGAAGAGATAAACAGAGAGAGTTGTGGCTGGAACCTGGGGTTAGGGGTGGAGATGTGTGTCTAGCAGAGTGCTTACTTTTGCTCTTCAACAAAAAAGTAACAACACAAAATCAAGCAAAAACCATTAAATGCTAAAAATATTAAAGTTCTCATAATTTGTGAGCTGAAAAATCCACAACCTATTTTATTTTCATCTGACTTGCTTCAGTTCCTGGTGAAGAACTGTGTTGAAATTGTATTAGTCGAATCCCCACATTTGTTCCATAAACAGTTGTAACAAAATCGACTCCAGACAGTCACAAAGGTTTGGGGCAGCCACCCATATAATATGTTCCTGGCTGCAAAAAGGTTTGAAAAAAGTTGAGATATTTACAAGACAGAGTCCAAAACAGAACTGCTCAAGTGAAGGTAAGATGGCGATTTTAAAGGTAGGGAGAGGAAATGAGGTCATCCAGGCCGGAATCGGATGTGATGTCTTCGAGACAGGAAGTGGCATCAGTGGCGCCGGAACTGGAAATGACGTTATCAGTGGTGCCGGAACCGGAAATGACATCGTCAGTGGTGCCGGAGCCTGATGGGATTTCCTGAGAATGGTCTGCAAGAGACTGAGAGGGACAGTCAGCACACTCTGCCACCTCTTGGTCTGAAATAGTATTACCGTTACTTAAGCCCTTTAGCTGCCTCCTAATCACACGTGTGTGATAAGGGCCCCCCCCCCCCCTCAGCTCAGACCCGCCGGGTCGGGCAACCTGCACCAAGAGGTCGTGAGAATGAGAAAGAGCATCGGCGTTGGAATGGAGGGAGCCCCTATGATGAACAAGCGAATACTTATACTTAAGAAACCACTTGGTGACTTGAGGATTTGACTCCTTGTGTAGGGCCATCCACTGTAAGGGCACATGATCCATCACGAGAGTGAATTCCCGACCCAAGAGGTAGTACCTCAACTGTGTAATCGCCCATTTAATAGCAAGGGCTTCTCTTTCCACTGCCGCATACCTGGTTTCCCGTTCCAACAGTTTCCGGCTTATGTACATGACGGGGTGTTCAACACCATCGACGTTTTAGTTCAGCAGTGCACCGAGGCATGTGTCCGAAGTGTCGGTGTGGAGAATGAAAGGAAGAGAAAAATTCGGAGCTTTCAACACTGGTGCTGATGTAAGGGCCTGTTTTAAGTCACTAAATCATCCCATACCACATTATTCAGAGCCCTGTTCCTTGTTAAATTAGTCAAGGGCGCCACTCTCTCCGAAAACCAGGGTACAAACCTGCGGTAGTACCCGGCTAGTCCGAGAAAGGCTTGGACCTGCCTCTTGGTTCGCGGACGGGGCCATTGTACTATGGCTTCAATCTTTGAACACTGTGGTTTAACAGAACCCCGACCCACCAGGTAGCCCAAATATTTAGCTTCCTTCAATCCAAAGAAACATTTCTTCAGATTAATCCGAAGCCCAGCTTTTCCCAGTGTCCGAAGCACTGCAGTGACCTGCTGTACATGTTCCTTCCATGTGCTGGAGTAGATGACGACGTCATCAAGGTAGGCAGCACTATATGCATTATGGGGGCGAAGCACTCTATCCGCCAGACACTGAAAAGTTGCAGGTGCCCTGTGTAACCCGAATGGAAAGATGCAATACTGCCAGTATCCACTAGGGGTACTGAACGTGGTCTTGACATTTACGGAGTCCGTTAAAGGAATCTGCCAATACCCCTTCGTCATGTCAAGCATGGTCAAGAATTGTGCTTGTCCGATCCTCTCGAGGAGGTCGTCCTCTCAAGGCATTGGATAAGCATCGAATTGGGAAACTTGATTAAGCCGACGGAAGTAATTGCAAACCTCCAACTTCCGTCAGGCTTAGAAAGCAATACAATGGGACTGGACCAGGAACTATAACTTTCCTCTATCACACTTAGGTCCAGAATGCATTTGATTACAAGTTCCACATCAACTTTCTTTGCTTCGGGTGTCGATAGGGACGTTCTTGAACGACAGCCCCAGGTTTGGTCACAATATCATGCATAATCAGAGAGGTCCGTCCCAGTTTCTCGCTCACAACCTCATGGATGGAGAGGATAGCTGTTTCCAGCTCCTGTCTCTGTCTGGAATTTAGCTCTGCCCCGAAATTAAGGATGGTTGATTGAGTAAAGAATGAGTGGGGCTGAGTGGAGATGGGATCTGGATCCCTTTCCTTCCATGGCTTCAGCAAGTTCACATGATATATCCGCTCCCTCGGTCGACAATTGGGCTGTTTCACCAAATAATCGATGAGTCCTTTTCTCTCCTTAATTTTGTAAGGTCCTTGCCAGTGGGCAAGTAATTTGGAATGAGAGGTTGGAACCAAGACCATGACCCGATCCCCCGGTTGGAATTCTCGGAGGGTGGTGCCACGGTCATAAAATCGGGCCTTTGCTGCTTGCACTTCCTCCATGTGACTTTTTAAGATCGGTCGAAATATTCCAAATCTATCGCATAATTATGCGATATATTCTAATATATTGGTAGAGGGAAGAGCCTTTCCTTCCCATCCTTCTTTTAAAATATCCTATATTCCCCTAGGTTGTGGTCCATATAATAATTCAAACGGTCAGAATCCCGTATAGGCTTGTGGGACTTCCCGATATGCAAAGAGGATGGGGGGAGGAGCTGATCCCAGTTTCTCCCATCCCCGCTGACCACCTTGCAAAGCATTTGTTCGAGAGTCTGATTAAACCTCTCTACGAGACCGTCGGTTTGAGGATGATACACAGCGGTCCTTAAGTGCTCTATTTTAAGTAATTTGGCAGTTTCCCTGAATGTTTCCGAAATGAAAGGCGTCCCTTGATCCGTAAGGACTTCTTTAGGAATGCCTACACGTGCGAAGACCCCCACTAATTCCCGTGCGATTGCCTAAAATGTAGCTGAGCACAATGGAACAGCCTCAAGATATCGAGTAGCATAATCCACAAGGACTAATATGTACTTATGTCCTTGGGCTGAGGGCTCCAGGAGTACTACGATATTGACCCCAATATGCTCAAAATGGACATCAATCAAGGGAAGGGGAACGAGAGGAGCACGGTCCCTCTGGAATTTGCTGTAATTGACACTCGGGACAAGAGACACAAAAACGGTGAACCTCCTCATTAATTCTCGGCCAGTAAAATCGGAGCTTAATTCTCTCCAGTGTTTTTTTGGTGCCCAAATGGCCTCCCAGGAGATGAGCATGCACCAACTCACAGTCCTGCCGCTGGTAGGTTCGTGGGATTAGGAACAGTCTTCTCAACCCCCACCCCCACCATGTTCCACTATTCGATATAACAGATCGTTTTCAATCACAAAGTGAGGACCCTGTGGCATGGGTTGATGAGTGCGTTGGCCATTGACAAGCACGACTGCATTTTTCACAAATGTTTAAACTTGTGCTTAGCAGGCAGTCAACAAGCCCTGGTGAGTGATATAATACATGATAAGGGGTTGATTTGGGGCACTGATGTCTCTCACACACGTAAATACACACACTCACCGACAACACTTCTGGTCTCTGAAAATCGCTACCTCCAGACAACTCATTCTGTGATGGTGTCACGTCCGGCTCTGCAGGATGACATCACTTCCAGTCCGTCTGTGATGACATCACTTATGGTTTCATCGTCATTTCCTGCAGCCATTTTGTATATAAATGATCATTCCACCTCTGTATTCTGTCAAATGTTTTACTTTTTTCATCAAACATTGACACATTTTTGCTGCTTTTCCAACGTATATTACACGGGGCAATTCCCCAACTCTTTTTGCAGTTTTCTGCGTGATTTATTCTTATTACAATATTAATATACTTTTTATGTACAATCCAAGTAATAAACGTAGAATTTGTCCATATTTATATTTGCGGTTTTTTAATGATATTTAAAATTGTATATTACCTTCTTCTTATTTAGAGTGTTTTTCCTTCTGTATTTATGTAAATTTTCCATATTTGTTACAAGTTTTTTTTACAGTGTAATTTGGTGCAAAAGAACAGTGAGATATGTCTCCATAGTTTATCTGGGTTTGGCAACAAATAGAGAAGTTCTTCTGGGCAGCACTGCATAGATTTTGCTCAGTTATAGCTGTTGTAGTCTTCAACATATTCTTTGATGTCTTTGTGTAACATGTGCCATCAAAAGAAATGCATAAGAAATACCTTTGATGGAAATCACCAAAGGCATTAAAACAATTTGTCAACTCATTCTTGTTATGCTCATTAAGAATACTTAACATTTATTCCACATTTATACTTGAATCAAAACGTGTAACATGAAATCTCTCAACGGCTCAGATGTGGTCAGTGTCAGGTTTCAAATCCTTATTCGTATAATAACACAATGGTCCACCACTTTTCGTGTTTTTTTTTAACCTGGTCAATAAGATATCTCAAAATGAAATATACTAAATGGCAAGGCTCATTTATACTGCCACAAATTCAATGATTTAGCAGTTTTAAGTTTAGCAAGGTTTTTGTAGTAAGTGAAAATTATACAGTATGTAGTAATTGTGCATCCTCCTGTGACAGCCTCATTTTGATCAAGATTAACTTTATTCCCAGCAACCCCAAATTGTCCATTTATGGTAGTATTTTGTGAAGGAGAAAATGAGACAAAAGCAACTCAGCAGTATCATGAAAACACTGTGGCAACATAGCATCTACTGCAATATTTGAAGTGTCAACATCTAATTTGAACCCTAATGAATAGTTGAGATGTCACAAAAAATTAGCAGATATGAAGTGACTTTTTAATTGAAAAAAGCATTGCTGAGCTTTACCAGATGAAACAAATAGCTTTGTAGATTTCTTAATAACTGCTTAGGTAAACCAAGGTAATGAATTTTTTGATAATTTTATACAATACTTAGGAAAAACAATTTCTGTAATGTTTTATTATTTTGTTTTCTTCTTGTTGTAATATGTTCTAGGCAGTCAGGTACAGAAAGATGCTAAGGCTCTCAAATGGTCATCACTCTGGGGTGAGATAACTCAGACAAGTGAAGTACCTGCTTGTCAGACCTGGAAGTTCCAAACAACTAGTTATGTCTTGCTGCAAACAACTGGCAGATGCCCAGTTTTGAATGAGTTTCAATCTCACATTAAGATGAGCTTCCTTTGCATCTTGGGAGAAATCAAAGACATAGAATTTAAATGGACCCTCTTCAACACCTCAAAAATGGAAGCAGAAGCAAAACTTCTGACCAAAAGGTTGTTGGTGTCTTTCATAGGAGCAAACCTAGCACCAGGAGTAAAGAAAGCTGTCAAGAATTAGAAAGAAATATTTGTGCAATGTTTGCAGCAGATTCCACAAATTTGACTAAGTGGTAAATGCACACAGCTGCAGCGGTAGTCTATGCATATCATTATATGTGAATAGTGAATGGAGTTTGGTGAAGCCATGGAGGAGTTCTGACAAACCTTTTGATGACTCAGCAAATGTGATGTTGATGTAAACTTTTTATATTGCCAAGAGGTGAAATAAACACTAAAAACCTCTACACCTAATGGGTATATCTTCTTTAGGTGTAGTGCCAGAAATATTGGCTAGGGTTGGGCCATCTACGTGAGGTCGCTAAAGTGATTAAAATGTTCAATAGTAGAAAAGGTACAGTGGTGGTTGAGATCCACATGTAGAAAGTAGCAGATATTGTGAAATTATAACGCCTCAGTTTAGTGTGAAAGAGCTAGTCAGTGTCACAGGATAAAGAGGACAAGAAAGTACTAGTCCAGTTACTGATGGGTAATATTCCTCAACTGCCAGAATACTTGGAACTGAGACTCTGTCTGATAGTTTAGGATCCATTGTAGTGCAATTTGGATCAACTCTTTTTCTTTATACAGATACTTGAGGGGATCGTGGGAGTTTCCCAGTCCTGTTTTCAAATACTTTGTGAACTTGCATAAAGCCTATGACTGCTTGAATCCTGTGGTATCTCATGGAAGGTGCCACAAAAATATGGAGTTCATAGTCTGATGTTGTGTGTCATTCAATCTCTATTTGTGGAGCTAGGATTTTGTATACTAGCTTATACTGGCAATAATTTTAAATCAGGGGTATTCCACAAAGCAACATTAGTGAGTAACCCTTGCTCAGATCAACAAGCCTGGTTTAGTTCAGTCAATTACAGTTAGGCCAAGTGGCACTTGGTAACTAAGGTAACTGAGCATCACATCTTATTCTACTCCGTACTAGGCTCAAGATGAAGCTTAGCATTGTGTAGTGGCTTGAGAGTTCATGAAATTCACAATCTATGAGAGACACAATCTTGGAGAAAGATTCCAAGGATTTTTTTAGCATGTTAAATGTTACTGCATTCTGAGTTATACTGTTGTTTAAATTAGTCTGATACACTCATTATAAAACAATAAAACAATATAAGCTAATCCATCAATTGACAATGAGAAGAATTAATAATACATGACATTTAAATAGTGTCATTTGTCACCATAGTATTTTTTGTCAATGAGAGAATTTTTTTAGTACGTTTAATGTTATGGATTATGTAGTTATATCATTCATTAAGTGAATCTGATATGTTCATTGCTAAATGGTAAAACATTAAAAGCTATAATGTCATTTAAAATGCCAAAAATTAATAATGAACCACATTTAAATTACTATGCCGTTCATCCTCATTCCTCTTTTTGTTAACAGGAGGCAAAAGGAAAACATAAAGTAATGAAAAATAGGTTCTAAAGGGGTATTCCATTAATTTAAAATTGTTAATTACAGAAAGTACCTATTTTGAGTTAGTAAACCTCTGAAACTAAGCAGCACAGAGCTGTTGATGGTAATGTGTAATGTACAAGAAAAAAAATGCCAGTCAACTATGGTGTGCTGCTTTCCGTGAGAATATTAGTGAAGTGGGAGCTCAAGCTCTATGTAGAATTTTTAAGCCACTAGGAGAAACACTAGAAAGAAAGCCCATTGTGATGTTTAATATACTACAGTATATGCCATGGCGATATTTGTAGCTATAATGTATAATAATAAAGAGTAACATATGTTAAATAGAGCTGTTTATTATTATTATTTTAGTCCACAATGATATTAAAAAAGACTGATTTTCAATTATAAAACAATCTATCAAAAAAATAGAAAAGCTTATCAAAGCTTGTGTGCAGATTTTTTAGTTTGACTCAATGTATAAAAACTAAGTTTGCTCTCAACACCCCTGTAAGATCGTTCACTGTGTACCCATCACTAAAATCTAATGAGTGAGGGAGCTCAGAGTGTTCAATGGGGTTTTATAGTATCAATTAAAATATTGTTAAAGGACAGCATGCACATTTTGCATCCCCTGACAATACATTTGCAAAAATCACATTTATATGCAATCAGTCGAAGCCATACATGGTTTAATGAACTTAACTGCATCAAATAGCTGAGTATTACGCACTTGGCATCAGTTTACTTTTCTTTACATCTGTTGTGTTTCTGTATAGTGTTGGTGAAGCAGGGAATCTTGGAAAGGTGTCAGTGTGTTGGGAGGTTCACAGAGTATTCATTGCATTAAAGAAGGAATACATTTTTTAGCTGTTAAACGAAGTAAAATGCATTAATTCAAAGTTTTATTAGTGATGTTCTTAAGAACATAAGAAATTTGACAAATGAGAGGAGACCATTCAACCCATCAAGCTTGTTTGTTTAGCTAATAGCTAAGCTGTCCCAATATCTTATCCAGATAATTCTTAAAGGTTGTCAAGGTTTGTGCTTCGACTACATGACTCAGTAGTTTGTTTCAGAGTCCCACAGCTCTTTGTATAAAGAAGCACTGCCTGACTTCAGTCTTAAATGTGCTTCCTCTTAATTTCCACTGGCGCCCTTGAATATGTGATTTACTATCAATTTAAAAGAATGCTGCTGGATCTACTTTAACAGTGCCTTTAGGCTTCCTAATTATCATAGGCCAAAAGACTGCACTCATATGCACAGCCAAGATCACCAGAGGCTGACAATGCAAAATATAAATCATTCTGTAGCGTTACTGCACAAGTAACACCTTTTATGACACTGACGTGTAAGGCCAGTTGTATTGTTCAATAAGACATTCTGATCAGGGCAGATGTCAAAGATAGGGCACCCAACCAGTGGCAGAAGCTGCAGCGTTTTCTTTGGTTGCTAAGTGCACAATATATGTTTACATAAAATTAATATTCTAGTAATTCTGAAATATAATATTATATTGTATATAATTTTCACTTGCTACTGAAACTTTATTAGTTTTACATGTTTGAATGTGACATTTACTATCTAATATTACCTACTATTTTTTTAAATAAAACTGACCAATTCAATTGATTTTCTATTTAATTTGTAAAATGTCACTAATATATTAATTATGCAATGCCTAAATTCAGAATTGCTTTCTTATAGAGAGCCACTGTGCCATTCTCACTATCTTAATAGTGGATGTATTTAATTTTAGTGTTATTATTGATCAAGTTTACTTCTTGTTCAGCTACTGAAAAACCTGCAACTATTGTGTTCTTTTACTTTACAACAATTAAACTCTAAACTTTTCCAAGGTATCCCATAGTAAACCATGCATTCCAATTTGTAAATGCTGCACTCTCTTCTGTGCTTTCCGAGCCATAATATATTCTCGATGATAATTTCCTACAGTTGATGAAGTGTTATGTGTGCATATATAATTGTGGATTGCTTAACCCATTTGAGATAACAAGGAACACTTTGCATTTGTGGAACCACAGAGTCTCAATTGCAAGACTAAATTGGGAACCAGTTTGGTAACCTAAGGGTTACATCTGTTGTCAGATGCCACTGTCTTCTTGGCCTCATTAGACTTTTATCCTCAGTGCATAATGGAATGGTTCACAGCTTTGTGTGATGCTGATAGGTTGAGAATTAAAAGTTCCAAATGTGAGATTATGGTCTTTTCCTAGAAAATAGTTTAATGTTCCATGCGGGAGAGGTGTGAGGAGCCCCAAGTACAGACATTCAAATACCTTGAGGTCTTGTTCACAAATGACTGTAGATGTGATACTGAGATTGACCAAAAATGAGTTCAGCAGCATCGGTTTTACAAATCTGAACCAGACCAGGGGTATAGACGCAGAAGTTCATTCCATAGGCAAAGCCATTCATTTTCTAGTAAGTCTGTTTCTCCATACTCACCTGAGAGAATGAGAACTCAAATTCAAGTGACCAAAATGAGCTTCAGTACAGGGGGGCTAAGCTCACTTTCAATGACAGCATGAAGCGCTTATCAATAGAAGATCACCTCATATTAGAAGACAGTTGAAGTGATTAGTGCATGCAGTTTGGATGTTCCTGAGCTCAACTCATGAGAATTGTACAAATCATGCCCAACTGCACAAGATTCAGATGCAAAAGAGAAATTATATCTGCTGATTATCCTGGAAACATCTGAGTGTTCACCAGGAAGTTGAAAAGGCTGGGGATGAGGAGAGTTCTGGAGAGTTCCATAAATTGCTTCCACAGAAGTTGACAAGAAAGTGGAAAAAAATTATGACGACCTTCACCAATTCTTATTCAAACAGTATTCACTTTGTAAATCTGTTTTTTTTTAAACAGTTGAATTGCAAAATATATCAGGCAGAGGCAGAATTAATGACTGAAGAAGTGGAGAGAAGATTAAAGGGAAATAATTTCTCTCTATCATAATCCTATTAAAACTCCTATCAAAATGCTGAATGTACAGTAAGTAGATGAATGTTAAATATCAGGTATCACCTTTAACTATTAGGGTCTCCTTAACCACACTTTTGATTGGTATATATGAGGTTCTTTAAATATTTGCACAAATGCTACTTTCCTACCCGACTGTTGTAGGTCTCTTAATTCAACTAACAACTTTTCACTGGTACTTTTGCATTTAAATCTATAGGTTTTGAACCATCACATACAGTTCTGAAACCTTTTTAGAATGCTTTCTAACTTCCAAGTGACCCATTCTAAATCATCTGTATGTTTATGAGAACGTCTTTCCATGAAGAATGACCATGACTCAGGTATCTTTATTTTTATTTCATTCTTGGTAGATGTAAGAATGCAAACACAGAAATCATAATTGGAAGATAGTCCTGTATCAATTGATTAGGAAAACTTTTGTACTCTATGATAACCAAAAATAAGTACAAAGAATTAATACCAGAACCTAAACAAAACAATTTGCTTTTATTTGTTTCAGTTTGATAGAGTCTTTTAATTTTGTATCAAGTACAGTCAGCTCATTCTTGAGCCTCCTGTTTCTTTAATAAACTGGCATCTGACACATTATGAACTGAGACATACATGGCATCCTTGGTGCAAAGGGACTGCATCCTTAGAGATAAAAATGAATATGACTATGAAGTGATATCATTAACAAAGCCATAAAAAGAATTCAGTCAATAAAGTTAAATTTCAAAAGAACAAAATGTTGAAAAATTATCATAAAAGAACAAAAAAGAAATTTAATCCGCACGCAATTCAGACATTTCTCCTATCAACAGGTAGTTACAAACACAAAAACATATATAAAAATTCGGAGTGGTCTCCCTTAGACTTTCTCGTATACAGTACTCAGATATGGGGATTGATATTTGAGGTGTAAACCGTAAGACAATGATTATATTTTTATATTATGTACATTAAAGAACCATCAACAACAAATCAAATTAATAATATATTGAACAATTCTTATAAAAGTAATGTTGAATAAATCGGACTCTGCAGCTTCATGAATAAAAGGAAAAATACCACTTCTAGTTGACGGAAATAGCCTGAAACTTAATAGAAATCTATGTTTTGTGCCTAATATCTGTATGCAAAATTTGGTTGACCTAAGTGAAAGCGTACTCAGGTTATTATGTTTACATACACTCACACACACAGACATAATTCCAAAAATGGTATTTTCAGACTCAGAGAGGTCTAAAACATCGAGATTAATTAAAATCACAAAATGAAATTTTTGGAGGATTCCAATACTTTCCCTACACTTTGTATACAGGAAAGTTAGGGAGGTCTAAAATATCAAAATTCATCAAAATCTCGACATCGAATCTTTGGACGATTACAATACTTTCCCTATACTTCATATATGAGAAAGTAAAAAAGGAATGAAACATACTACTAAATGAAACAGAAATAACCATAAAAACATACTACCAAAAGAAAAATAAATAACTGTAAAAACAGCACAAAAAAACTTTAACACCCCTAGATCCAAATATTGATGTTGTCCAGGCTTTCTATGTGAGTTTACTCCCACATTCAGTAAATTGTAGGGTTTCCTTCAAGGGGTCAGTAGTAGATGTGTTGGTGGGTGGTGGTTAATCAGGTGAATGTCTCAAATGCCTGTGTTGCAGTGGAGCTGAAAGCACGCCTCTACCACCTTTGTGCAACTTTTGCCTATCTTTAAGATATGCAAGGAAAGTAACAGTTCCAAAACAGAGGGATATGAAGAAAGCAGTAAAAGTTGCTCAATAAAATTGAGGAGCTGCTTATCTGTGGATCACAACTGTTTATTGCTACTTGACAGTTTTTACTTTCATGTTCTTGACTTCAATTTGTTTCTTGTAATGTACCAAACACAATTCTACTTTTTCTCTGCCTGTAATGGTGACTTGGAGAAAACATAGATAGGAAGTAACCAAAACACCCTTTAAACCAGCTGACACTGGGAAATAAATAATTCATAACAATATTAATGTTCATGGCATGCTACAGTGAAAATAATTATGAAGGAGGCTTTGCTATGCCTACTGATATCGATGTAGATTTATGTATGTATTCATTTACATAAAAATGAAACTTTAACGACACTGAATAATTTGGCTAAGGGAAAACATATCATTTATAACTCAGAATCCTGTGAAAATGTGTAAGCAATATGGGACAAGAATGAGCTGAAATTATTAAATGGGACAAAAACCTGCCTGTCTGATAAACAAGGAGCAAACTAGCAATACTCAAGATTTTCTGTTATGTTTCAATAATATTGTGACTTGTCAAAAACAGCAACTAGGCCAAAAGGATGATATTTGAAAAATTCAGCAGTTGGTAAGAAATAACTTCTGTTTAGTGTTATGCTTGAAACCCAGACTAGGATCCTTGAACAAAAAACTAAAAATTATGTGTGACTGAATTTGCCGTTGGCCAAAGTACTTTATGTTTAAGCAGTAAGCAGTAAAAATTGAACATTCTTCATTGTTCATGTGTACTAAGCAAAGAAATTTAAAAGACGTATTTTAGGGGTTGGCAAGACAAAGTGAGTAGTTAGTTATTTACCTTTCTGTGCAGATTTTAGCAGTACTGTTCTAATTTGATTGGTTAAATGCTGCTGCTGCTAAACTAATGTCACTCAAGGTATGACATCAATGTTTCTTTCTTTCAGCTATAGTGGCCTGTGGGGTATTTTTCGTACGTGGATTACTCGTTTAGCTGGATGTAATTGTTGACGATTTGGCGTGATCCTGGATCTGTTGGTTTTTCGAAACTCTTGCTGGAAGTGTTGTCATAGCAACACATCCTAATCCTCAAACCTGCTCGGAGCAGGTTTGTTCTATGTCAACAAGGATTAGCTCACACACTTAATCAGTGTCCGTGCATGGAATTCATTTAGTCATGACTTCGCCGTTCATGAATGAGCGACCAATTGATATCGATACGCAAATTATAAGAAGAGAATTTCATATAGAGAGGGGTTTGCGCGATCGGCAAGATCCTTTATTGCTCCCGGAGGAAATTCTTTTCGAAAGATACCGCTTTAGCCGAGGGGGAATATTGTACCTCAAAAATGTATTAGGACCTTATATTCGAAGTCAAACTCAGTAAAGTCGGGTTCTCACAACCACACAGACAGTATGCATTGCTTTGAGGTTTTTTGCAAGTGGCACTTTTTTTATATACTGTAGGCGATGCGGAAAATCTATCTAAAAGTGCAGTTTGCCAGGAAATTCGTAAAGTCTGTTTGGCTCTGAAATATTTCCTTCGGGTTTTCATAGTGTTTCCTGGACACCTGTGTGTGCAGACAATAAAAGCGGCGTCTCATGCTATTGCAGGTATAGGGAATACACAGGTAAAAACACCCACAGTTCCATAAAGAATCTCACAATCAGCCTAACATTCTCATTACCCAGGGTTTCCAAATGTGATTGGGGCACATGGGACTGATCACAGTGGAGTTTGATTAAACATTATTTGGAAAATGTTCCTCTCCTCCTGATGAATAATCAGACACAGTGTCTTCATCAAATATTTGACCTTTGTCAATATTTCGTTGGTCAGACACAGGTTCTAGGCATATGACATTCCCTGCAACTGACCCCCCCAAAAAAATAGGGCTATATGGAACCTGCCTATGGCACAAATTGAGGACAAATATATGCAATGACCATCCTTTACCTGAAATGAAGTGACCACTGCATCCTGCCACTGGTTCTGAGGAGGAGCTTCCCCCTGGAATGCCCTCAGAAACAGGGCGATGGGCATTTTGCTGGAGAGCCAACTCTTCTGCAAGGGTTAGGTCTGGACCGCGTGGACCTCCACCTGTTTTTTGCTTGTCTGCCTTCTTATTAGCTTTAACATTAATGTTCTTTACATTATATATGATTCTTTATGTCAACAATTCTTTAAATAGTTATATACCAATATTTACCAGTTTGAAGTATATTCTTGTACTTCAATTTAACCTGTTCCCATGTTCTCCTTGTGCTTACGTTTGTTACAGCCTATCAAAGACTTACTGATCATGTTTTCTAGACTCAATATATATGGGCTTTTCAATCAGCGCGGGCGTGCGCATTCATCTCGGATGATTAGATCCAGCTAGATTAATCTACTACACGGCTGCGTTTGAAAAACCGACTTATCCCGGATGAGTTTCACTGGCATTAACTCATCCAAGATGAGGCATCTGATCTCGGATGATTTAAGCTACGTATGGAAAATATCCCCCTGATGTTTATAATCTGAGTAATAGGAAAGTATTTAAAAGGCTACAGAAACTTATCAGAAAGAAATACTACATAATTCCTACTTATTCTACAGTATATCCCACTTAATTGTTTGTTTATGTTTTATATTAACTTCCTTTTATTGCATTTTGTAAAGCATTTTGTGCTACATTATTTGTATGAAAATGTACTATATAAATAAATGTTATTGTTGTTAATTCAATTCAGAGTCATGGATGCCAGTGGCTATTCTGGCAGAGGGACACAACCGTAAAGACCACTCAGCCCACTCATAAACTCACCCACATTCACATGGGACCATTTTAAAATTGAGCCCATCGCCGCAAATATATTCTGTGGTCTTTAGCCTGGGAGAAGTTATTAATTTATTTAGGGCAAATTTGCAAAGAGGCAGGGATGACTGTATTTTTTTTATATAAAACATAGATACAATAAAATAAAAAAGTATGCAGATGACATTTCACGATCCTGCGGACGTGGTGTATCATATTCACTAATCCGCATCCACCATAGACCAGAAGTACATTGAAGGTTTCCATCTATTAAATGCAAAACAACATTGCAGTTTTCTCTGCTTTTTCAGGCTTAACTTTTTAGTAAATTGAGATTTTTCTGAGACTCAGGGCCATTAGATGAACTCATTCATGAAAGTTCTTTTTCTCCTAGGCTGTATAAAAAGGTTGCAAATCACTATTTTACAGTAAAAACTTGGCTAAAAACAGTATGGTAGATAATTAAAATATGGCCAATGAGTGTTGGAGTTAATACAATAAGGTAAATGTTCTTACTTTATTTGTTGTCAAAAATATTTCATGAGAATAATTCCATAATTGTTCTGTTTAAGTTTGGATTTTAGATTAAATGTATATGCTCAGCTATAGGAATAATTTATTTAGGATAATTTATTAAAATGCCCCATGCCTGATATTGCTACTTTGGATGCTATACGTATGTCTATTTAAACCATATTGGACTCTCTATTGCAGATTCTCTCCCAGCTGTATTTCAATATGTGCAATCTTCCTTGCTGTCTAGCTGGAAGCTCGTGTTGTTGTCAGTGTAATTCAGAGAAATGGGACTTGTCCGAGACTGAAGTAATGCTGATATCGAGCTGGTTTACACTTGTGTAGAATGACACCTGGGCTTTTATCAGCAGCCAGAGTGTAATATGCAGTCTGGCATAGTGTAGCTCGTCTGTTTATGTGCTTTCAACTTTATTTACATTCTCAATGATCTGCAGGAAATAAAATATACAGGTTCAAAGTCATTTACAGTGTTAAACATTACTTCTTCACAATATAATGTCTCTAGTTAAAACATACATCTTAATAAACCTGTTCTCAACAACACCTAACACTGAAATTAAATCTTCCAAAGTATGGGTTTAATGAATACCTATGACCCCAAACAAAATTTTCTTGAATATGTTTTAGTTCCACACCTATGGGATGGATTTAGTGTGGCTATCTAACTAGCTATGTAAGAATACACTGTTATGGTTATAAAAGCAGAATAGCTAATTGTGATGAAGTATAAGCTTATCGTGATCATTGTTGTAATTTTTTTTTGGCGGCAATGTTCTGTTTCATTTTTTTCTCAGCACTTCATGCAGTGTATCTAAAGCAAAAAGCTTATTGATCAACAGGGCATGGACAAATTTGTCTATCTGCATAACCTTAATTAAATGCACTAAATAAGAGTACACAGTGTTGTTAATGATGAAAATTCACTGCAAGAGAAATTCAGTTATAAATGACTAGCTGTGTAAGCTGGTGCTGTAAAAAGCCCGGGGTCTTAGAAACTGTTGAAATCGTCAGAAAAAAAACTGAAATGTAGACATGTCAGGTAATTGAAATGAACTACTCTGGGCATCTCTCTCGCTCACATCGCTTGTGCATTAGCGGCGGGAGGAAAAATAAAAGGGAAACCGTTTTGCCAATGTTAGCGGCTAAGTGACTTTGTCTTTCTTCTGAGGTTTCGTTTTGCTGATATGCTGGCCCCTCTTGTGCTGTTAGCGGCTAAGTGAGTTTTCTGTTTCCTCAGAGGTGGAACCCTTACCCCGAGTCCACCTCTCAGTTCAGGGCCAGTAAGACACACACATTTCTATGTGTAGATGTTTAAATATAAGATAAGAAACCACTTGGATAAACATGCACAGATTTCTTGGACCATCCTGTACATCAAACTGGTCATTAATTGGGATTCTAAGGTATCTGCATCAAGTAAATAATTTGGTAGTTTGTTAAGGTTTTCTATTACTGTTTATGTGAAGAGTTGGTTTCCTTTATCCATTCATATCCATTAATTTCTCTTTTCAATTTTGAAGGCCGACATTATCTCTTCACACATGATTCTTATTTAATTGTACAAAAAAGGATTCCAATGTCATTTATATTGAAAAACTGTTGTGAAAGGTTCCTGAGAAGGCAGTAGATGACCATGGCTGAAAAGAAGAACATATGCTGCTGACTGGCGTGCACCTTCAAGTCACCTCAACTTTAATTTTTATTTATTCTTATATGGCACACTTCACCGATTATTTGTCTCATAACATATACATGTTTACAATTATGATACAATAACTGTAGTCTAGGTGATTTTTCCTTTTTAATAATGGTTTAAAATCAAACACTACACCAATACTGTGGTGTGGTGGGTAGCACTGCTGCCAGATGAATCTAGTGTCCTAGAATTGAATCCCACTTGAACCTGTGCCTGTGTAAGGTTTTCCTCCAGGTATTCTGGTTCTTCCCACATCCCCAAAGACATGTATCACAAAGGAAATCCCAAATGTCTGAGTGTGGATGTGTGAATGGCCAGGCCCAGTGATGGACTAGCATCCTGTCCAGGACTGTTTCCTGCATTCTGCCCAGTGCTGCCAGGATAAACTCTCACCCCAGTGATCCTTAAGTGTATTAAGCCAATTAGACAAAGTTATATTATTTTATATTAACATAAGTGCAAATAGCATATTAATGTGTAATGGTCTCCTAGCTAGTGTCACTTGAGGTGGAATAAGCACAATGCTACAGCTGCTTACAGGAGATGACCAGTAGAACAGGTAAAAAAAAAAAAACATAAATAAACTTGTGTATTTTTTTGTTTGTTTTGATTTTTTCTGTAATCAAAGCACTGTATGATGGCAACATATGTCCGCAGTGCCGACAGTATTTAAGATGGAAGCATGCTGTGTCTGGTGTTCAAGGAAGGAAGCAGAGGGTGAGGGTGCGAGGGACCTCTTCAGAATTGGCCGTTGTTAAGAGTGGTGTTCCACAGGGGTCAGTGCTAAGGCCGCTGCTATTTTTAATATATATTAATGATTTAGATAGGAATATAAGAAACAAGTTGGTTAAGTTTGCAGATACCAAGATAGGTGGATTAGCAGATAATTTGGAATCCATTATATCATTACAGAAGGACTTGGATAGCATACAGGCTTGGGCAAATTTGTGGCAGATGAAATTTAATGTCAGTAAATGTAAAGTATTACACGTAGGAAGTAAAAATGTTAGGTTTGAATACACAATGGGCGGTCGGAAAATCGAGAGTACACCTTATGAGAAGGATTTAGGAGTCATAGTGGACTCTAAGCTATCAACTTCCCGACAGTGTTCAGAAGCCATTAAGAAGGCTAGCAGAATGTTAGGTTATATAGCACGGTATGTGGAATACAAGTCCAAGGAAGTTATGCTCAACCTTTATAACGCACTGGTGAGGCCTCATCTGGAGTACTGTGTGCAGTTTTGGTCTCCAGGCTACAAAAAGGACATAGCAGCGCTAGAAAAGGTCCAGAGAAGAGCAACTAGGCTGATTCCAGGTATACAGGGGTTGAATTATGAGGAAATATTAAAAGAGCTGAGCCTATATAATTTAAGCAAAAGAAGATTAAGAGGAAACATGATTGAAATGTTTAAAATTATAAAGGGAATTAGTACAGTGGATCGAGACTGTTATTTTAAAATGAGAGTCAAGAACATCAAGAACACAGGCACACATGTTGGAAACTTGTTAAGGGTAAATTTCGCACAAACATTAGAAACTTTTTCTTTACACAAAGAACGAAAGACACTTGGAATAAGCTACCAAGTAGTGTGGTAGACAGCAAGACTTTAGGGACTTTCAAAACTCAACTTGATGATTTTTTGGAAGAAATAAGTGGATAGGACTGGCAAGCTTTGTTAGGCTGAATGGCCTGTTCTTGTCTACATTGTTCTAATGTTCAAGTATCTGGGTATTGTGAATAAACTTTTTTTTTTTTGAGGAAAAATTAAGATGGAGATGTTTCCAGGAAAAGCACTATTGTGTTTTCAAACTAAATATGCCATTTTAAATTCAGATTTTCCTTCTTATTTAAACTTTACCATAAACTGAATTCTCAAAATCAGTCCTATGCAAACTCTATTGCTCTTGCAAATATAGTCATTTTCCCTCTGACATAACCGTGGGATAAAACCAAGTGAAATGTGCATGTATTTGACCCTGGCATTTAATGTGAATATGTTATGGTATGACTTATTTCTGCAAAAACATTAACTGCATGAAGTATTTTTTAATTTATAAGTTGGTATATGATGTGAACAGTTTAAACTTTATTTTATGTGTATTTCTAATATTAATTACCATGAATTGCTTTATAAAACAATGGAAAAATATCAAGTCAGATTATCAGGATAGTTAAGTAAATTAACAAGATGAATGAAATAAAATTTTTTTTTTCCAAATATCTTTCTAACCTAATTAGTCCAATTCAGTATTCTTCAGTTGGGATTGCTCACATGTCATCCTAACAAAATGAACAGTGTTTGGGAGTGTGGGTGTCATAGTGTCTTATGGTGGACTCTTATGGTGGACTGGCATCTCATCAAAGGTGGGCTCCAGTTTTAAAAGTACAGGAAAAAGCAAGATGATTAAGTTGAAGATTTGTGTAAAAAAGTAGGGTGGCATAGTTAATCTTGTCTGTAAAGTTTTCTTTTGCCTTTACTCTGTAATATTTGTTAAAAAGTCTTACTATGTGAAATTAGAGAAAAATGGTTAGTTTTTTTTAAATAACATTTTATTGAATTTATTAATAGCAAATAACATTTCATACAAACAAGTCAAATTTTGCAAAACTAAGTTCAAATCAAATCAACCCCCACCCATGAGAAAGAGAGCTAGGCCAACAGAGCAAAACATTTAATAATAGGAAAAATAAGTACATAAATGAATAAATAAAATAAATAAATAAGGGAAGAGAATCCACTTCCTCAGTTTAAATGCTTATTTTAAAATGCTATTGCTTCGATCCTGCCAGGTTTTAAAAATGTTTTGCACAGATCCTCTAAGTGAAAATTAGATTTTTTCCAATTTTAGATAATATATAACATCAGTTATCCATTGACTTAAAAGAGGTGGATTGGGATTCTTCCAGTTGAGCAAGATAAGTCTACATGCCAATCCATCCATCCATCCATCCATTGTCTCCCGCTTATCTGAGGTCGGGTCGCGGGGGCAGCAGCTTGAGCAGAGATGCCCAGACTTTCCTCTCCCCGGCCACTTCTTCTAGCTCTTCCGGGAGAATCCCAAGGCGTTCCCAGGCCAGTCGAGAGACATAGTCCCTCCAGCGTGTCCTGGGTCTTCCCCGGGGCCTCCTCCCGGTTGGACGTGCCTGGAACACCTCACCAGGGAGGCGTCCAGGAGGCATCCTGATCAGATGCCCGAGCCACCTCATCTGACTCCTCTCGATGCGGAGGAGCAGCGGCTCTACTCTGAGCCCCTCCTGGATGACTGAGCCTTGCGGCTCAGCTCCTTTTTCACCACGACAGACCGATGCAACGCCCGCATTACTGCGGATGCCGCACCGATCCGCCTGTCGATCTCACGCTCCATTCTTCCCTCACTCGTGAACAAGACCCCGAGATACTTGAACTCCTCCACTTGGGGCAGGATCTCGCTACCAACCCTGAGAGGGCACTCCACCCTTTTCCGGTTGAGGACCATGGTCTCGGATTTGGAGGTACTGATTCTTATCCCAGCTGCTTCACACTCGGCTGCGAACCGATCCAGAGAGAGCTGAAGATCACGGCCTGATGAAGCAAACAGGACAACATCATCTGCAAAAAGCAGTGACCCAATCCTGAGCCCACCAAACCGGACCCCCTCAACACCCTGGCTGTGCCTAGAAATTCTGTCCATAAAAGTTATGAACAGAATTGGTGACAAAGGGCAGCCCTGGCGGAGTCCAACTCTCACTGGAAACGGGTTCGACTTACTGCCGGCAATGCGGACCAAGCTCTGGCACTGATCGTACAGGGACTGAACAGCCCTTATCAGGGGGGCCGGTACCCCATACTCTCGGAGTACCCCCCACAGGATTCCCCGAGGGACACGGTCGACAGTTTGTTTGTCCTTCTCCACTTTAATCTCATCTGTGAATACACCAAACACAGCTATTAATGGATTAGGAGTAATCGTGACCCCAAGGCTGTCTAAAAGGCTGTGATGGTAGTAGAACCGTCACTGAGTCTTTTGTCAGTGTGGGCTATTTAGCTAAATATAATACAGTAAAGAGTTGACAGGTGCAGTGCTGAAAGATTCGTAAAGTTAATTGAATACCCAAAAGACAATTAATGTTAGCGCATCATTTTGGTAAATATCAGATTTTTGATTTTAGATAATGCTTCACTTACCAGCTTGGTGGAGAGCAGACTAGCTGCATTAGAGTGCAGTTAACGGGCAGTTTTCATTCTACGCATACGTAGCTGCGTACTCCCTTTATGCTGCAAAAAGCTGACAAGCAGCTGATTTCACAACAGTCAGGAGGAACGAAACAGGAAAGGGGGAAAGCAGTCAAAGTACAGGGATGATAGTAGTTATACTCCACTTGTTCATATATTTTATGTCTTCTTGTTGTTTTAGATGTAGTCCCCGGGGGTGTGTGAGATGTAGGTAAGATAGTGTATGTGTAGGAATAAAGTGAGGATAAGGAGGTGTACCCCCTTCTATCTGAGTGGTAGGAGCCCATTGCCTTTAGGTGAGTGGATAGGAAATACTTAAATGGCCTCAGTGCCATTAGTAGGGAGGTGATTGTTGAGGATAGGTGTTGCTATTGTGCATATTGCACAGGCTCATTTTTTCCCTATGCTGTAGGTTATCTTAAAGGTATTTTTTCAACATTTTTAAAGCAAGTGAGTCTCCTAGATTTTGGGGAGAGCTTCAGCACTTGGGGAGAGATAAGCTTTGGCTGCTACAGAGCCATTGGACCAGTTATTTGTAGATGGGAGGTGAGGAAAATTGGGTAGGTTTTGTTTAGCAAAGTTTCTAATTTGGAGGTAGTGAAAGACGTGTGTTGCTGGAAAGTTAAGTTTGGTGTGTAATTGTTCATAGTATGAGAAAATGTCTATGTACAGATCTCTAAGTGTTTTAATCCTGAATGTTTTCCAGACATTAAAAACTACAAACGTTTGAGTGCTTGGGAAAAGGTGGTTATCGTGCAGAGATGCCACAAATAAAAGCTTCTCTATCTTGAAGTACTTCATACATTGGTTCCATATTCTGATTGAATGAATTCCAAATGGGTTAGTATATTGGCGATAACTTGTATTTATTGGGGTACAAAGCAAGGAATATAAAGAAGTACTGCAGGATTTTATTTCTATTGCGGACCAAACCTGTGTATTTTCATCTATTTGTGTCAATGTTCAGGTTTTTAAAGCTTGTATATTTGCCGCCCAGTAAAAAAACTGAAAATTGGGTAGAGCCATGCCACTTTCTGCCTTAGGTCTTTGTAGGGTTGCCCTTTGGATGCGTGGATGTTTTGAATTCCAAATAAATGAGATTATGAGTGAAACTAACTTCTTAAAAAATTATTTATTGATTTATATTGGAATGCTTTGAAATAGAAAAAGAAGGTTAGGACGGACATTCATCTTGAAAGTGTTAATTCTTCCCGCTAAAGTGAGATGAAGGGCAGATCATCTATGCAAGTCTTGCTTAAGTTTTTCCATGCAGACAGCAAAATTTTGTTGATAAAGAGTTTTATGTTTACTTGTGATGTTTACCCCTAGGTATTTAAACTGATCTGCGATGATAAAAGGGAAAGTGTCTAATCTAATATTGTGTGCTTGGGAGTTCACTGGAAAGAGCACACTTTTAATCAAATCAATTCTGAGACCAGAAATCTTTTGAAATTCTGTTGGTGCTATTAGGACTGCAGGCACAGTATTTTGTGGGTCTGATATATATAGTACCATATCATCTGCATAAAGTGAAATTTTTTTTTTCAGGTCCTTCTCTGATAATCCCTTATATCTAAGCATTTTGAGAGTGAACTGCCAGTGGCTCTATGGCAATTACAAATAGCAGTGGCGACAAGGGGCATCCTTATCTCGTACCACATTCTAATTTGAAGTAGTCTGAAATAATGTTAATACAAACTGAAGCTTCTGGACTGGTACCACAGTAGTTTGATCCATGCACTTATGTTTGAGCCAAACCCAAATTTCTCAAATGTAGTGAAGAGGTAGTTCCATTCAACCATATCAAATGCTTTTTCTGTATCCAACAATAATAATATCTTCAGAGTGTTAGACTTTGTGGGTGACTGTATTACAATAAACAGGTGTCGAAGATTGGAAGCTAAGTGTCTGCCTTTAATAAATCCAGCTTATCTTGTGATATTATTGAAGGAAGCACTTTCTCAATCCTTCTAGCTAGGACTTTGGAGACTATCTTAACATCATTATTCAGAAATGAGACTGGTCTGTATGATGCACATTGTAATAAGTCATTATTTTGCTTAGGAAAGATGGTAATTAATGCTTGGCAAAAAGTTTGATGTAGAATTTTATTGTTTCTAGCTTCTGTAAATGTTGCTAATAAAAGGGGCGCTAACTTAATTTAGAATTTTTTATAAAATTTGCCAGGGTAGCCATCAGGACCTGTTGCTTTCCCACTCTGAAGTGAGTTTATTGTGTCTAGTAATACTGAGAGTGCCAGAGATTTATCCAAATCCTCTGCACTGAGGGTATCTAGTTGTGGTATATGTAATGCATCCAAATATGTATTAGGTTGTGTCTTGTCTTCTTTAAACTGAATAGAATATAAGGACTTATAGTAGTTTCTAAATGTGTGCATTATATTTCTACAGTCAATGATTTTGTCTCCTTCTGTGTTGGTAATTGCTGGGATCATATTGCAAATTACCTGCATGTGGGTTTGTTCAGCTAAGATCTTATTAGCCTTCTCTTGGTGTTCATAGTGATAATGTCTTGATTTAAAAATACGTTTTTCTGTTCCTTTAGTTGTTAAGAGGTTCAGTTCTGTATGCAGAGCCTGTCTTTTCCTATGAAGTGCCTCTTTTGGACACCTGGCATGTTGATCTATTCTGGTAATTTCACTGATTAGCTCTGATATCTTCTTGGTTTCCGATTTACTTTTGTGGGAAAGATATGAAATAATCTGTCCTCTTAAGAAAGCCTTCACAGTTTCCCAGATATTTTAGTACTTTAAACAGATGACTGTACTGAGGTGACAATTAAGCCTTTAGTCAATTAGCTCTTTTAAAGAAATTATGTAACATGACTCAAAACTAGTAAGGAATAAAAATAATAACAAAGGTCAGACTTTACAATTCAAGTATTTTGATATTTTGTGATCATATATAATGTGTACATGTTTTTAATTATTAATTTTTATTAATTATTTTGATAATTTGTTAACTGTTATGCTTTATGTTATTTTGTTTATTAAATCTAATTTATTTTCAGAGTCCAACTGTCAAAATTAGAACATAATGCAGAGATTTTTAGAATAAAAAAATGTATTTAACTACTTATTTATTATGCACGCAACATTTATTGTACATATAAAATTAAAGACATAGGAAACACAATTTAAAAATATGTTAAAAACAGAACAGATTTTCTTTTTTTATTTTCTATTCCAAAGGAATCTCATTGTACTCTGTGAATGTAGCAATGAACTTAAACTTGAAATCGTAAGTTTTCTTTGTTTATAATGTTGTCTGTGTTATGGTTTTGATCACATATTTTCCAAGTCAATGTGATTATAGTAATTTATTACATAAGTAGGGGCATACTTGAATATGCACGCAAATGGCCATTTTATCCACCTAGATCAGCTGTAGTATGCCATTTTTTACACTAATTTAGCCATTTTCATGTTTTTCACCTTTTTATTCAATTCTTCTGTATTATTTAATCAATCAACACAACAAAAAGGCAAATAACTGGCAAGCATGAAAAACATTTGAATTATGTTTTCCCTACATCCCACATCTGCCACAAGGCACTTTAATACTTTATTTAGAAGAGTAATGGTTTTATATATTCAAAAATGTAATATTCAATAAAAAAACTTCTTGGCAGCAATGTCTGTATACAAAAAGGAAAAAATAAAACAAGTTTAAAACACATTGGATCAATGGCAACAGAAATTATTGCACTAATAGGAGTTCAGCTTCTGGTTCGCAAGCAAGTAATCTGTGAACCAAGGTTGTTCTCTATCCACGGCCAGTGTGTGAAATAATACTGTCTGAGACAAAGTGCATTTCTGCTGCCCATAAACAGCTCAACATTACTGCCCAACTTGAACACACACATACACATACCCCGAGATTTATCCTTACTAGGAATGTGCAATGCAAACTTATGAGACTTCTAACAGATTTAAATTCACCTTAAACAGATTTAATAAATTAACAAAATTTTACAAAATGGCATAATCAGTATATATATGATGCAATATGCATATGCACTGACCTGTCGTAAACAAAAAATAATAAATATAATTATCCAGTGATAATAACAAAATAATAATCTTCAAACTGGCGTAGAATAAGAGACACAGACATGACAAAGTAAAATTAAACAGGACTGCAACTTAGGACTGCAGAGACGGATTTAATTCAAAGTATAAGCATCTCTTAAATGGGTTTATGTTGAAACTTTCATTACAGCTCTGCAAATCTTGTCCTCTGTTGTTCAGCATCATCAATGACTTGATTGTAAGAAATGTAAGAAATAATCAATATACTTCAATTTCATTAAATTTTTGATAGGCTAGTCAGTTTGGTTCAAGGGCTTAAATGTAATTTACATGGTTATAGTTTATAGGTGTACAAGGTTTATATTATGAGATTTTTGATCTCATTTGAGACCCTTCCCAACTGTGCTACATGCTGAAACACAGTTGATGCATCTGTCAAGGGTTGCTTGTCTGTAATAACACATCTGTTGCACAGTAGTTGATGCGAGGAACATTCTAAATCGAACACTGACCTGGTCCAGTTACTACTTGTTTGCTGTGTCTGTGTGTAATGAGGTGGTAGCTTCTGTTTGGAAAAATACTCTGACTGTTCCTGTTTTGATTGGAATAAAGTTGGTTTTCTTGAAGCATTTGGACTCAGCATCTTCTCTCGGGTGAAAGACAGTGACTCATGCATCACACTATACTGTGTGTGTGTATGTATATATATTACTAGCAAAATACCCGCGCTTCGCAGCGGAGAAGTAGTGTGTTAAAGAGGTTATGTAAACATATATATACATATACATATACATACATATTTACATATACACATATCTACATATATATATATACATATACACATCCACATATCCACATATATACACACATAAACATATATATATACACATACATATACACACATACATACACACACACATACACATATATACATATACACATACATACATAGTGCGTTGTAACACGGGCTGTGATTGTTACATGGGAGGGAGACGACAAATCACAGCTTCCCGCTTTCTAATCGGGCCTGTGATTGGTGCTTTGACGGATGTCCAGATCCCACAGTATCTCCCCTTAGGAGAGGCGTTAGGCAAGTGTAATTGAATAGCGGTGCTGCAAGTTTAGCTTTACACCTGTTTTTAAGGCTTATTGACTGAAAGGGGCTTTCATGAAAAAAGTTAGGGCTTTGCTACAGGATACACCCTCCACAAGTTAAGGAAGTAAAAATAAAGGTATATATTTCTGTTTTATTTAAACCTTTTAAGTTTGTATGCGGGCGGTATGGTGGCGCAGTGAAAGGTGCCAGTTAGGAGACCCGGGTTCGCTTCCCTGCGTGGAGTTTGAATGTTTTCCCCGTGTCTGTCTGGGTTTCCTCCGGGTACTCCGGTTTCCTCCTACAGTCCAAAGACATGCAGGTTAGGTGCATTGGCGATTCTAAATTGTCCGTGGTGTGTGGGTGTGTGTGTGTGTGTGTGCGCCCTGCGGTGGGCTGGCACCTTGCCCGGGTTTGTTTCCTGCCTTGTGCCCTGTGTTTGCAGGGATTGGCTCCTGTATTTAGGATATAGCGGGTTGGATAATGGATGGATGGACATTTGTATGCATAGCCCCATTTGCCCGTTTTCGTTTTTTTTCTTTCTTCAGTAATATTTCAGGAAAACCGGAGCTTGTCAGTTCAAATCCTGGTACTGACACCTCTGTGTGACCCTGAGGAAGTCACTTCACCTGCCTGTGCTGCAAAAAACAAAAGTAATGTAACAAATTGTACCTCAGATGTTGCAAGTTGCTGGAATAAAGGCATAAGTCAAATAGATAAATATGTATTATACACATAGGAACTATTCATTTATTTTCAGTTAAGTCATCTGCAGCAAACCTTTATAAATTAGGGTTTCTCCTTTTTAGATAGTGCAAACTGTTTCTTTTTCATTGAGGTTTTCTCTTGGAGAGCTTTTTTCATTTCATTGAAAATTAAAGCAGCAGCTGCCAAAATATGTAGCTTTCTTATTAATTTTTCAACATTGTGTAAAATAACTTTATAAAGTAACATAAAAGGTTTAAATACTGGTTATACTTTTACAGTAAAATATTACTAAAGAGATACAAAAAAAGTAAAATGCGTATGTTGTTTTTCTTTAAGGAGATTAAATATTACTGAAGAAAGAAAAAAAAAAAACTAAAACAGCCAAATGGGGCTATGCATACGAACTTAAAAGGTTTAAATAAAACAGAAATATATACCTTTATTTTTACTTCCTTAACTTGTGGAGGGTGTATCCTGTAGCAAAGCCCTAACTTTTTTCGTGAAAGCCCGTTTCAGTCAATAAGACTTAAAAAGAGGTGTAAAGATATTGACAATAAGCTACGCAAACCCACTAAGACATGCAATCGTTTAAATCAAGGCACTAGTCGACCACCATCCCATACTATTAGTTAACGATTAACACATTTCTATATGTATTGTAAGCATACAATACAACTGATAATATGTTGCGCTTATTTATCTGGTGTACCAACATTTTTGCGCGTTTAACGGCTGAAATCTAACGTGGTTTGTGCCCTTCAGAATGAAAACAGTTTGCATTTACCTTTTTAAGAAAAGGCGAGCTTTTAAGCCTGAGAAATCACCCCGTAAATGCACACGTTTAATTGTACATGTGTTAATATGTATGCTTACACAGTATTAAAAGACACTCAACAATTAACGTCATTTAAATTTGTTCCCGCGTTTGAGTCGTGCTGTAAATCTCTTCCTTGTTTTCAGTTCACGTGATTACGTAGGAGGCGTGATGACGCGATACGTGACTCTGCCTCCTCCATTAGAGTATATGGACAAAAAAGAGGTTCCAGTTATGACCATTACGCGTAGAATTTCGAAATGAAACCTGCCTAACTTTTGTAAGTAAGCTGTAAGGAATGAGCCTGCCAAATTTCAGCCTTCCACCTACACGGGAAGTTGGAGAATTAGTGGTGAGTGAGTGAGTGAGTGAGTGAGTGAGTCAGTCAGTCAGTCAGTCAGTCAGTCAGTCAGTCAGTCAGTCAGTCAGTCAGTCAGTCAGTGAGGGCTTTGCCTTTTATTAGTATAGATAATTGTGCTATTATCATTATTATAACCCAGCCACAGGGGATGCACAAACCAGTGTGTTTCTTCGTGTCGGTCCCAAGCCCGGATAAATGGGGATGGTTACATTAGGAAGGGCATCCAGTGTAAAATTTTGCCAAATCAATTTGCAGACAACAATACAAATTTCCATACCGGATCAGTCGAGCCGCGGGTTAACAACGACCGCCACCAGTACTGTTAGCCAACAGGGTGCTGGCAGAAATTGGGCTATTGTTGGCCGAAGAAGGAGAAGAAGAGGGAGGAGATGTCTCCGGAGGCAGGAGGAGAGGAGGATGGTAAAGAGAGTGGAACTGAGGGTAATAACTTTGAATGTTGGCAGTATGACTGGAAAGGGGAGAGAGCTAGCAGATATGATGGAAAGAAGGAAGGTTGATATATTGTGCGTGCAAGAGACTAAATGGAAGGGGAGTAAGGCCAGGTGGATCAGAGTTGGATTCAAATTGTTCTATCATTGTGGATAGGAGGAGAAATGGAGTAGGGGTTATTATGAAGAAACAGTATGTCAGGAGTGTCCTGGAGGTGAAAAGAGTGTCAGACAGAGTAATGATTATGAAGCTGGAAATTGGAGGTATGATGATGAATGTTGTTAGTGCATACACCCCGCAGTTTGGGTGTGCAATGGATGAGAAGGAAGATTTTTGGAGTGAGCTGGATGAAGTGATGAACAGTATACCCAAGGGACAGAAAGTGGTGATTGGAGAGGATTTCAGTGGACATGTTGGTGAAGGGAACAGAGGAGATGAGAAGATGATAGGTAGGTATGGTGTCAAGGAGAAGAATGAAGAAGGTCAAAGGATAGTGAATTTTGCCAAAAGGATAGACATGGCTATGGTGAATACGTATTTTAAGAAGAAGGAGGAACATAAGGATGTGCACAAGAGTGCACACAGATAGATTACATCCTATGCAAAAGAGTCAATCGGAAGGAGATTGAAGACTGCAAAGTGGTGGCAGGGGAAAGTGTAGTTAAGCAGCATAGGATGGTAGTCTGTAGGATGATGTTGGAGATCAAGAAGAGGAAGAGAGTGAGGGCAGAGCCAAGGATCAAATGGTGGAAGTTGAAAAAGGAAGACGGCAAGGATGAGTTTAGGGAGAAGGTGAGAAAGGCACTAGGTAGTAGTGAAGAGTTACCAGACAGTTGGGAAACTACAGCAGATGTAGTAAGGATGACAGCAAGAAGGGTGCTTGGCGTGACATCTGGACAGAGGAAGGAGAAAAAGGAAACCTGGTGTTGGAATGGGGAAGTACAGGAGAGTGTACAGAGGAAAAGGATGGCAAAGAAGAAGTGGGATAGTCAGAGAGATGCAAAAAGTAGACAAGAGTACAAAGAGATAAGGTGCAAGGTGAAGAGAGAGGTGGTGAAGGCTAAAGAAAAGGTGTATAATGAGTTGTATGAAAGGCTGGACACTAAGAAGGGAGAAAAGGACCTGTACCGATGGGCTAGACAGAGGGAACGAGCTGGGAAAGATGTGCAGCAGTTTAGGGTAATAAAGGAAACAGATGGAAAAATACTCACAAGTGAGAAGAGTGTGTTGAGCAGATGGAAAAAGTAGTTTGAGAGGCTGATGAATGAAGAGAACGAGAGAGAAAAGAGGTTGGATGATGTGAAGAAAGTGAATCAGGAAGTCAACGGATTAGCAAGGATGAAGTTAGGACAGCTATGAAGAAGATGAAGAATGAAAAAGGCGTTGGTCCAGATGACACACCTGTGGAAGCATGGAGGTGCTTAGAAGAGATGGCAGTGGAGTTTTTAACCAGATTGTTTAATAGAATCTTGGAAAGTGAAAGGATGCCTGAGGAATGGAGAAGTGTACTGGTGCCAATATTTAAGAATAAGGGGGATGTCCAGAACTGTAGTAACTACAGGGGGATAAAATTGATGAGCCACAGTATGAAGTTATGGGAAAGAGTAGTGGACGCTAGGTTAAGAAATGAGGTGATGATTAGTGAGCAGCAGTATGGTTTCATGCCAAGAAAGAGCACCACTGATGCTCTGAGGGTGCTGATGGAGAAGTATAGAGAAGGCCAGAAGGAGTTGAATTGCGTCTTTGTAGACCTTGTGAAAGCATATGACAGGGTGCCTCGAGCGGAGTTGTGGTATTGTATGAGGAAGTTGGGAGTGGCAGAGAAGTATGTAAGAGCTGTACAGGATATGTACGAGGGAAGTGTGACCGTGGTGAGGTCTGCGGTAGGAGTGACGGATGCATTCAAGGTGGAGGTGGGATTACATCAGGGATCGGCTCTGAGCCCTTTCTTATTTGCAATGGTGATGGACAGGTTGACAGACAAGATTAGACAGATCCCGTAGACTATGATGTTTGCTGATGACATTGTGATCTGTACCGATAGTAGGGAGCAGGTTGAGGAGACACTGGAGAGGTGGGGAAATGCTCTAGAGAGGAGAGGAATGAAGGTCAGTAGGAACAAGACAGAATTCATGTGTTTAAATGAGAGGGAGGTCAGTGGAATGGTGAGGATGCAAGGAGTAGAGTTGGCGGTGGTGGATGAGTTTAAATACTTGGGATCAACAGTACAGAATAATGGGGATTGTGGAAGAGAGGTGAAAAAAAGAGTGCAGGCAGGGTGAAATGGGTGGAGAAGAGTGTCAGGAGTGATTTGTGACAGACGGATATCAGAAAGAGTGAAAGGGAAGGTCTACAGAACGGTAGTGAGACCAGCTATGTTATATGGGTTGGAGACAGTGGCACTGACCAGAAAGCAGGAGACAGAGATGGAGGTAGCAGAGTTAAAGATGCAATGATTTGCATTGGGTGTGACGAGGATGGATAGGATTAGAAATGAGTAAATTAGAGGGTCAGCTCAGTCAGAGAAGTGAGATTGCGTTGGTTTGGACATGTGCAGAGGAGAGTATATTGGGAAAAGGATGCTATGGATAGAGCTGCCATGCAAGAGAAAAAGAGGAAGGCCTAAAAGAAGGTTTATGGATGTGGTGAGAGAGGACATGCGGATGATGGGTGTAACAGAACAAGATGCAGAGGACAGAAAGATATGGAAGAAGATGATCCGCTGTGGCAACCCCAGCCGAAAGAAGAAGAAGTGCTATTACCATTATTGTAAGCCATCTTGCAAGCTGGGGGGTTACAGTAAATATTGTGCCACTTACAACTATGTTTCACGTAATACCATAATAGACCGTCTAGGGTTCTCCTCCCACCACTGCCTATTTTGGATGTCCCTTTTGATAGGGTTGGATTAAATATTATTGGCCCACTTTCCAAGAGTAAGAATGGTTATCAGTACATGCTCGTGTTAGTTGATTATGCAAAAGGTACCCCGAGGTGGCCTCTCTGCAGAAGGCCAATGCCCAAGCTGTTGCTAAGGATTTATCAGAAATATTCACTCATAGTGGCATTCCTCGTGAAATTTTAACTGACCAGGCTACTTACTTCACTTCCTGCATCATGAAGCAGCTGTGTGAGAACCTTGCAATTAAACAACAGAGCAAAAGTAGAATTGAGTGGCAAAGCCCAATTGTTCTGGTCCCAAACCCAGATTGCTTGGTTTGGTTCTGTATAGACTTTGAGTGCTTGATCTCCAAGTTTAAAGCCTTCCCGATGCAGCATATTGATGACTTGTTGGAGAAATTCAGGAAAGTCTCATATATTTCCAAAATGGATCTCACAATGTGGTACTTACAGGTGACCATAGGGGAGTTCAGTTGCAAGAAGACCGCATTCGCCACTCCAGATGAGTTGTTAGAATTCACCAGGCTTCCTTTTGGTCTCCATGGGGCACTGGTGCTGTGCACGTCAACGTGACATTCTCTTGCGTATGGCAGAGCCAGGCTTAGGCATTTGCTTTGTCCATAACAATCTGAACACAGCCAATGGGGGGGTTTGAGATTTTTGAGCTCGTTTGAGACCCTCCAAAACTTTGCTGCATGCCGAAATACAATTGATGTATCTATCGAGGTTTGCCTGTCCATCTCTGAGAAAACCACAAGTTCATGGCATCACCAAGGCAACTGCAAGTTTGCAGCCTCCCTGTGTAACACATCTGTTGCCCTGTGGTTGATGCAGGGAAAATTCTAAATGCTGTATCTGTGTGTATTGAAGTGGTCATTCCCATTTGAATAAATAACCTGACTGTTCTCGTTTTGATTGGAATAAAGTTGGTTTTCTTGAACCCTTTGGACTCAGCATCTTCTCACAGGTGCAAGACAGTGACTCATGTGTCCTAGTATACTCTGTGTGTGTGTGTGTGTGTGTCTATATATATATATATATATATATATATATATATATATATATATATATATATATACTGTATTATAATTGCGCTATTACCATTATTGTAAGCCATCTTGCAAGCTGGTGGGTTAAATATCGAGCTACTTACCCCACTATATTTGACATAATACCATTTAACTTTGATATCTTTTTTTTACTTAAGACATAAATTAGATTCCTTTAACAGTAATGTGAGAAGATAAAAAAAACAGTTTCTATGTATTTCTGAAATGTCATGCCACCAGTTTGTAATTTTCTGAGACATACATTTAGCAGTGAAGATTCCATTGAAAGCATCTCTGAGCACTGGCCATTGTGAGCTGACTGATGCACAGATATACTAGGCTGTAAAATATTTGTAGTCAGCATGTAGCTGCTATTCATGCTTATAAGGTTGCATCTGCATGATTAATTCATTTTTATTAATTTTGTAGATTCAGGATAGATATCTGGAAAATTAACTGATATCATGGACTAGCATGCAGCTTCGAAGTGCGCTTGCGCCATTTTGAATCTTGGACACTCATAGTGAGGCAAGGTGCTGCAAACTGTGTTATGCCAAATTTGAAACTTTTAAATAACAACATTTATTTCTATAGCACATTTTCATAATAAGGATGTAGGTCAAAGTGCTTTACAACATTTTCCTACAAAGGATGTAGGTCAAAGTGAAAGAGGTAGTTACATGCAAAGAGTAACAATTTAAATTTAAATAAGAATAACAATGAAAAAATAATATACAAAAGAGAGATAAATAATGTGCACATATATAAGAGGATATATAGTTTATAGAAATACTGTAGAGTGACTTAAAATACAGTTGAATTGAAATTGATATTGTGAAAATAAATATTGAATTAAAATGTAAATATTTCTCAGTATTTTTAAAGGTAGTTCATAATGTGTGTGTAATTCTTAAGGTTTATACCTAATTTTTTTATCGTTATTATAAAATGTTAAAAAAAAAAAGTTACATGAATATGCTGCTCTGACAAAAGTGCCACCTGATGGTTATTGTCACATATTTACAACTATAATACATTAACACTTTCACATATTTACAATATAGTACATTAACAGCAAAAGTACACAACTTTGCAACATTTCCATATGTGAACACTAGTGATGAGCAAACCCTGCAGAGTTCACTTTGCAATGAGTTTGATGAAATCAGAGAAATATTCAGGAACTTCTCTGAGCTCTGCAAAATGCATTTAAGCCAAGGAGGAGGGAAAACTTAAATAGTTTTAAATTAACTGTAATAATGCAATGGTATTTTAATTGTACCTGAGGGCTAGGGAAGCATCTGCCAACCATGCTGGACCAATTATTGTGGACAAAAATGAGATCTGAGTGGCAATGCTAACCACTGTACCACCTTACCTTAAACATCAAAAGCCGTAAATGGAACAATAACCACAAACAAAATGCAACAAATGGCCACAAATTAGCAATAAGTAAAAAATATATATCATTGCACTCACAGGGTTCCAATCTTGGGATATACATTAGCTGTGTGATGAAGCCACAGTGTGGGATTAGCATTTCTATTGTTTAAAGTCACAGCTCTGGATGCAGCTAGAATGTCTTTTTTCTTTCCAATATATCTGTACAAATGGTTTGCACTTTTTTGTTCAATGGAGAAGACAGAAATGCTTTGTAAACAGTAATAAATCTTTCATTATTATTATTTCACAACGTCACATGAGTTTTCTTTCTGTGGGAGGGGGAGGGCTCTTTTAAGGCTGGTTTTGGATTATTGCTGCAGCATAAGACTAATTATATATGAAAATTAGCCATGCAGTGCTGCTGCCAGTGCTCAATGTTAATACACTCAGTGGCAGTGGCAGTAATATACCCCTCGAATGAAAATACTGCAAGTTTCTATTTTTTTTCTCATGTGGTTTGGAACACTAGAGTACTGCTCAGGTCATGACATCAAGCATATCTCAAGCAGATCAGCAATGATCTTGCAGTACACATGTGTAAAAGTTCTGCACATTGCTGCTGCAGCTCTGTGATGTTACATTGGCCTCTAGGGCCATTGTGAGAGGCTGGAAGAAAAATGTTTGTCTATACCGGCTGCTAGGTGAATTTCCAGGAACATTTTCTGTAGTAGTAGGGTGTTGTACTGGGTTAGCCATTATGGATGCAATGAGAAGTCAAGCAAAATTACATCTTGTCTGAAGAAGGGGTCTGAGCTGCTGCGAAAGCTTGCATATGGTAATCTTTTAGTTAACCAATAAAAGTTGCCATTTTGCTTAACTTCTCATTGCAGGAAAATATTCTGCAAATAAGGTCACTGGTGAATACAGCATATTTGCTGTAAAATGCTTTGGTGAATTTCACCGATCAACACTAGTAAACACGCATATTAATGTAAATAAGGTTAAAACAGAAGTTGACATAAAAGTGTACCTCATTAAATGGACAAGAGCAGCTTTTCAAATTGATGTTAACATTAAATGCTACAACATGATGTCAAGAAGATAAACTCAAGATGGTCAGTTACAGTTCATAATGATTGAAACATGTTTATTTTTAAGCAAATAAATAACAAATGCAGTTTCAACATGGATGGCCTAATCAGTGTAGTTCAGATTAAAATGAGTCATTAAGCTGAATTTAAATGCAGAGACCAATTGGGTGTCCCTAAAACTAGTAGGCAGATTTTGAAGCCCATTAGTTAAAGGTTTAACTTCCTTATAGTAGTTTTATTAATTTTGGAATTTCTGAGAAACCAGCATCAATTAATGATGATGTACACGCTTAGATGTATGCAATAATCAGTTTTATTATTTAAAGAGGCTAACAGCATGCACTACACACAGGTTGTTTTACCCCAGATAATAGATTTATTATGGGACCTGCCTAGTTGACTAGCTCCCACATGGTCACAATGAGCATTGAAATAAGTATTGAAACACCACAGTTATGAAAAGACAACAGGCTCTTACAAAAAAGAGAACTAAAGCACTCACAGAGGTGTTTAAAAAATATAAAGAAAAATTAATGTGCAATGCACACACAAAGAATGAAAAGGTTTCCCAAAAATATATATGCAGTCAACTGTGACAATAACAGAGTCTGTCTCCCTTCTCACAGAAAACTGCTTTCAGATCTGCTTTTATAGTGTCTCACAGTTAGTACCAAGAGCACATCCAACAACATGACGTACGACCAGCTCCTATGACATCATGTGTATTTATTTATTCCCAAAAAGGAATATCAAATCTGCAAAAGAACTTGTCCAAAACAACGCTTAATTATTTGAATTATTTAATCAACATAAATAAAAATATAGAATTAAAATACTGTTAAAAACAAATTTCATGAACAATGTATTAAAAAAGAAAAACAATAAAAAGTTAATATTTTAAAGAATAGCCAACTGGGAAACACAAAACTGAAGAAAAGTTACTCAAAACTAAATAGTAAGAAAAGGATCTTTTTAAAAAGACTTATCAAACAAAAAATCTGAAACTAAGCAAGCTCAATTAATTTTATAGCCAAATATCATCAAATCCACACTGCCAAAATTTAAAGGAATCAAGCCTTAACAAAAAGGTTCGTGAAAAAGGGATCCAAAAACCACAATTGCAAAAGCAAACTAATAATATTATCACAGCAATTATATCTGATACACCAAAGTCTTATATAGGACTCTCGGGTAACTGCTAATTTTATTAACACAGCACCTGAGAGTTCCAATTGACAAGATGAATGTGAGCGAGTGGGATGAATTGACAACAAAAAGCAAAACAGAGACAAACTAAAAGCAATGGATCATGGGAAAATGGGAACAACTTTGAAAAAAAGACAGGACAAACCTGAAATCTTAATATCATGGATTTTAAATGCCAGCCATCTATGATATTTTAAAAGCAATAGGAGTTCACCAACTAACAAAATAAATAACAAAAAAGCACAAAACAGTGAACAACACTACTGATTGACTTGCAGAAGCTGACAGTAATAAGGCATATTTCTTTCTTCTGCGTAATTTTCCTCGCTGCAGCATTTTAAATTAAACAGAACTGTTTGAGATGCCTAAGAATTAAGCATTGCAGGAGTTAATTTTGTGTGAAATAAATGCATGAATTAACTTCCCTGCATCCTGCACAGTAAGAAACCATCCTAAAGCTTAGCTTGAAAAATAGATTTTGAGTAGGGTAGGAATGTGATTGCTAAAGAATTAGACTGTTGTCCAGCATAGTGCCTATCCTGTGTACGGATTTAGCAAGACTCATGTCTAAGCTTTTCGGGTTTAAATATAACAATAACATGTTGCTTTTTGTAGTATTTCCAAACATTTCCAAAACATTAAGAGAATTTCTGTGGTTTTCATTACTTTTGCTCAGTGAAACAATTGATTAAAGACAAAACAGGAGAAAACATGTTAGGTTTGAATGTGAAACACAGCTGAGGATCATCTCATGTCAAGGCGAACATTATGGTTTTGAACTCCTTTTAGAAGTAGCATGTAAGTTATAGCAGTAACTGTTTTAGTACTGAGTTCTAAGAGGCACCACGTCTACCTACAAGACATAATGATAAAGTAATATCACACTTTTGAAAATGCATCAATTGATTGGGAGAGCATGAACTTAACAACATAATAACAGTGCTTGAGAACACAACATAATTTTCATAATTTGTATGATAGATAGCATATTCAATAGTGTCAAAAAGATCTGTTTAAATCTAACAGATGCCTTTCTCTTTTTGTTAATTCACTTACAACTGCACACCTGACATCAAGTTCAGTTTATTATTTCAATTCCATTTGATGTTTTTTACCACTTCATTTACTGAAACGTTTAGGGAAATTTGACTTTTTACAGAAATTCTTTTTACACAGGTTCCTCATTAAACATGGCAACACAGATGTTCCTGTAGCGGCCCACTTCGACAGCCATGGACACTTTGAGAGGGACTTTAAAGTCACAGTGCTTATGGGCAACTTCAAAACACAGCAAGAGAGAAAAGAATGGGAAGTTAAACTCATGCTAAAATTTAATACATTACAACATGGCTTGAATAGAGACAAGAGTTTTATGGCCAGATATGAGGATTGTTTACATCTCTCAGAATGACAGACAACCTGTCTACAGATCCACATTGTTTTGAAAAACTGATTACAAACTTCAAAAGACTTTGTTGGACAGTTATCTTATCCAAAGATCTTGACCATACATTGTTCTTCTCTCTCTTGTTAAATTGACCCTAGCCTGAATGAATCTATTAATTTTTTACATTTAAAATTTCTCATTTAAAGATTTACCAATGTTGTTTCTTGTCCTAGAGTGTGTATATAAACACAGGGAACTCCAGTCTCTGTATTACATCTTGCCTGAAGAAGGGGCCTGAGGTGCCTCGAAAGTTTGCATATTGTAATCTTTTTAGTTAGCCAATAAAAGGTGTCATTTTGCTTGGGTTTTCTCTACATTCATAATGGCTAACACGGTACAACACCCTAGTACTACAGAAGCTATTTAAATAAACAAATAAATAAATAGATAATTAAGCATATATACACTGTGGTCAAGTGAGGTATGACAACTGGACTGGAGAAATGTTATGGTGCCAAGAGAGTCAACTTGTTTAATAGTAAACTGAGATTTTAAAAAAAAAACAGCACACAATGGCACAATAACAAAACATAAACTGCTCACAGCAGGGAATTGTTAGCAGGTCAGGTCAGGTTTGGTTTGATTTGCTTTGTTTGGTTTGGAACTCCTTCTCTTTTGAATAGGGGTCCAGAATGAGGTGCCACCTTCATTAAGTGTCTTGCTTTTATATTCCTCTGAGCAGAAGTGGTGGAGTCAATTGCTCTCACAGGGCACCTTCTCCTGGCTGTGGGAAAAGAAAGACATAATACCATTAACAACAGAGCCACCTCTCGTCCCAAGGTGGGACTGCTTACCCAAGATGAGTCAGGAGGGTGATCCACAGACACACATGCGTGACAACACAAACACACTTTGGTCAAAAGCATAGCAGAATGACTACAAATGAAGAAAATTTCAAAGAAAGCAAAACTTCTGACTTGGCAGTCACAGTGAGGCTTTATGCAGTTGTACTGCTGCTTGGTATAAAGGAGCCCCAGCAGTGTTTCCTGACACATTTCTGCTGAATGATACATTGGCAGAAAGTCCTTTGTTAGTGTGTCAGAGAGAGAATGTGCAGCATTGTCCATTTTTAATGTTTTTAATTATAGGTCTTAAACAATATTTAGAGCTTTCCTATATCATTATGTAACTTTTTCATGGAATCCACTATTTCACCTACCTAAGTCTAGTCTTGTCTAGCCAGTCCAGTCTCATTTGAGTCACAGCCACATTTGACTCAATGCAAGATTACAAAACTACACATTGCATTTCCATTGTGCTGAAACAAAATATTGCAGCAAAGTAATTTTCAATTAAAATATTCATTAAGTCGCAATGGTCTGCAAACTGTAATATCAGGAGCAGAGAAGGTGGGATCATTACTGTAGGCAGGCTTGGGTAAAGAGTCTTTTTAAGGTTTAAAGGATAAAACAGATAGTCAAACATGTGTTGCTTAAACAGTATAAACAATACAAGATGGCAATAATAACCAGCATTCATATGTGCCACTAAAATATTCATAGTGGATTCTGGCATTTATTTCAACTATGTTTAATAAAGTGAAAACTTTCATTTTGACTGAGAGTGAATTCAGTGTGATCATGATGCATTTACTGAAAATAATACTGCAGGTATCATTTTTAATTTAAATTTATTGTTTTTGGCTTTGAAGATGTTTCATTTGGTATGCTTGAATCAATCTTTGTAAAATGCACTTGACGGTTCATCTTTCATTCATTATGTTGTGTATTTTTTAAATGTGACAAAAAAAAATTATCCATTTATTTACTAAATCTGCTTAATACAGTTTTATGATTAGAAGGAGCCAGAGTCATTCCCGGCTGCATTGGTTATAATGCAGGAACCGAATTTCCTGACGGGGGCTTCAGTCCACCACAGTCCACCTCTACTTACCGGAAGTATTAAACTAATAAATAATAATAATAATAATTCATTACATTTATATAGTGTTTTTCTCAGTGTTGAATAAGGCATTGCTCGGGGACAAGAACTATACCATTTATTTTTTCCAATCCATCCATTAAAACTCCATAACTGTTAAAATGTGTTACAATCATATAAATGCAAGATATCTTCACTTTAAAAAGAAGGAAACTATAATAGCTGTTTGCATTATTATTAGCATAATGTGCCACACTGAGTTTCTATAATAGCTGAATCTAAATACAAATGAGTATTTATTATAATAAGTATTTTCCCAAGCCAGCAAGTAAATAACACAGAAACAAAAGAGAGTTGTCATTTCTGTAGGCTTGAGTGCAAACATGTATTTTTTAAACATTTCAGAAGATAATAAATACAAACATTTTTTTAAATGTCAGCAGTGGTTGTCTGTGTACCACATACTCAAAAAAATGAGCCTGATGACTGATTTTTCTTTTTTTTTGTACAAATGTCTCAATTTCTTATATTTCGTTTGGTAAAATCTGCAGTATTAATATACTGTGTACATTACTGTAATTATGCACGATGAAATTTTTTAGGGAAAGATAGTGGCATGGGGGTTTGTTCTCTTGCCTAACATTTCCACAATCCTGGGTTTGAATCCTAGCACTGGATGTGTGACTGTATGTGTAATTTTTGCACATTATTCCCATTTAAGCTTCTCCTTTCCTTGTTCTCAGGGTGCTCCTCTTCCCTTACAAAACCAGGAAATGTGCAAGTTAGGGTAACTAATGACTCTGGATTGGCATGCAGTTACAGAATGTTGTATACACATATGCACCCATCTGGGGTTGGTTCCTGGTAAAGAAACGAAAAACAAAACTTTGAGTAAACTGGATAATGAATGGAATTTTTATTTTTGAAAAGATGTATAGAGTAAATAGCAGATCACTTAAACTTTTTGATATTTCTCATAACTTACAATTAGTAATTATGTTTTTTTTTGTCAGTGCTGCTTGAAGCAAATTTGGAGCCCTAGACATTAGCGGGTAGTCAGTATTATTAGACCTCGACAGCTTGTGGAAGGGAAGTCCCCCTTGGTGTCTATTTATTTATTTGCTTGGTGTCACCTACAATTGCACAAACAGTGCCCCTTTGTGCGTATACCACAGACTTTGAGGACTACACGCCCTTTACTGTATGGAGTGTGCACAGTTTTACTTGCATTAATGGCACGCAAAACATGTAACTCAGCATCATTAGAGATTGACAGCAGGTCATGGTTCCCCCACAGGTTTTATTTCATTAGTTTCTGCCAGTCATTATCTACATAGTTTGACGACCAGGTGGAGGGCCGCCCTCAGATAATGGCACTTACTTACGTCACCTAATTGATTGACCACTTCTGAACACCGTGTAAAGAAGCTGACATTGTACACTAACATTAAGTGTACAGATTTTGTTTAATGTGATTTATTATCAGAAACTGAAATAATATGACTGAAACTTTAGACATCTATAACAACAGACCAGAAGCTGAGAGGCTGCCATGTTCTTGCCAATGTTAGGTTCAGTAGAAAAGACATGGAAATCAATTAGCAGCTGGGTGAGTGGCCATCCTGCAAACTGCAAGAACAGGATATACAGTAGGTCAGTAAGCAAAAGGAAACAGTTCATTTTCAAGGAAGCTGTACAAAATTAAATTGTCCTCATTCTTTTAGAAATGCCTTTGTGTGTAACAAAGCAACCATCTGTGCTGAAAGAAGAAGGTTAGACTGCAATTGTTGAAGCTGAGTGTTATGGAACTTGACTTACTGCATAAAAATAGGTTTCAGGTTTTGCAGAAGAGGACAACGTAACCTAACAGTGCCTGTACAGCTAAACAAAGGTTTTCTCATTGGTTAACCTCCGCTCAATATGAACACTACCAGAAAGATAAATTCTTAATTCTTATCACAGAAAGTCTCACTGTAATAGCAAAGAAACCTTCAAAAAGTTTGTGATTGAGAAATGTCAAAATGTATAGTTCAACTTTGTTGCTACGAGACTGGAGTCACTACATTTCAAAACCAACATTCATGTCACAGCGTGTGAGGAGCATCAGAGAAAGCCATTGCCTGCTTCAGTTTCTTTGAATTTTAGATATCTGATGACCTGGCTTGGTGCTACAAAGGTTCAGCCATACTCAAAAATGACATAATGAGTGAATAAGAAAGCAAGTACTCACCTCACATTGAATTAAAAAATTTCCACAACCTTTTACCAGGTCCTTTAAATTCAAAGCTGGCATTTGTTTTATTTTTATTGAACAACAGTCAAATACTCTGTTCTACATATGTCAGATAGTTTCAGTGTAATAAAATGTTTATTGTCACTTTCTGCATTACAGTCTGTTATAGTCTTTTACAGAAAACACTAAGTAATGCTAAATAGAATTAATTGGTTTACTGTATATCAATAACCACAGCAAGTAAAATAAGTAAAAAACAAATAAAATAATTAAGTAAGTGAAGGTAAATAAGATAAGTGGATAGGAACAGAAAGGAAGGTCATCAGAGCCAGAACTGTAGTTGATGCAAATCAGAAATGGCTGCAAATTTTCATCTCAGCCAGTTTTCATAGTTATTAGTCAATTACTCCACTCTACTTAATTTTTCATTGTTGTTAAATTCACTTGTTAAGATTTAAATCTTTAATTGCTTTGTTTGGTGAATTGCTGCATCCAGAATTAGATTTGTTTTTTTTTTCTTTTTCCTGCCAGTGACGTGCAAATAAAAAGGGCAGCCAAATGTAAATCGGTCAAATGTGCACCTATATTTGTGCTCAAAATAATGTCATTGTTCCAGTAAAATACAGTGAAAGAAGTATAAGGGGAAAGGTGAGGGCTAAAAATAGAATTGTGCTCCAATGGACAAAATATTTTGATAATATTCTCAAAATCTAGAACATTAAAAATATATGTTGTAGCAAAAAAAGATCAGTGACAGGCATCATTAAAAGCTGGAATTCATTTTCAATAAGAAATTAGCTAGAGCAAAACATGCAGCTCTGTTGTAACTGAGATTGACACCACTACATGAAGCGGACATTAATTATTGCTGAAGAGAAGCCAAGTCACACCCACAAGTCTAATAGCTGACAAGTATAATGAAATCATTGAGAGGAATCTAGTACAGTAATGCTGAGACATTACCTAGAAACAGTTATGCACTTATAGATATAGTCTTTACAGGTTTTTGTGGACAAACTGATGGGCTTACCACAAATGAATTACAAAAGCAAATACATTAATATACTGTAAAGCCAGTTTTCCTAATATGCTTTATGTTTTTCTTTGATCATCTTTAAGTATTTTTTATATATTGTATACCAGGGCTTTGCAGTTTTCAAATAAGAAGGGCACAGAAAAACTTTAGACATGAGACAGAAGAATGCTCTGCCTTTGAATAGGGATGTTGTCATGTCATTGCAAGAGGACTGGCAGTGGGTTGGCACTGTTCTGGACACCCTGAAAGAGTTTTAGAGAGGGGCACATTTATTATTATTATAATAAATAACATTTTGGATTTTTATCTGGTGTCTGACGTTTGGTCTGAGGGTTCAAGGGGTCACGGGGACCCTTAAACTCACAAAATATAAACCCTTGGCACATATTTTTAGGAAGTTACTGCGCACTGGAGAGATTCCGATGGACTGGAAAATGGCAAAATGGCATCCCATTATATAAAAAGGGTGACAGGGCAGATCCAAGCAACTATAGGCCAGTAAGCTTAAGATGCATCACAGGAAAATTAATGGAAGGAATTATTAAGGATAAGATTGAGCAACACATGGCAAGGACAGGAGTTATTCTGAACAGTCAGCATGGGTTCAGAAGAGGGAGGTTGTGTTTTACTAACGTGCTGGAATTCTATGAGGAGGCAACAAAAGGATACGATCAAAGTGGACCATATGATATTCTTTATCTGGACTTTCAGAAAGCATTTGATATGGTGCCAGATGAGAAGTTGGGCATCAACTTAAAAGAGGTGGGAGTTCAGGGTGATGTTTTTAGATTGGTGCAGAATTGGCAAAGACACAGGAAGCAGAGGGTGATGGTGTGAGGAACCTCATCAGAACTGGCCGATGTTAAGAGTGGTGTTCCACAGGGGTCAGTGCTGGGGCCGCTGCTATTTTTAATATATATAAATGATTTAGATAGGAATATAAGTAACAAGTTGGTTAAGTTTGCAGAAGATAACAAGATAGGTGGATTAGCAGATAATTTGGAATCCGTTATATCATTACAGAAGGACTTGGATAGCATATGGGCTTGGGCAGATTTGTGGCAGATGAAATTTAATGTCAGTAAATGTAAAGTATTACACATAGGAAGTAAAAATGTTAGGTTTGAATACACAATGGGCGGTCGGAAAATCGAGAGTACACCTTATGAGAAGGATTTAGGAGAAATAGTGGACTCTAAGCTGTCGACTTCCCGACAGTGTTCAGAATCCATTAAGAAGGCTAACAGAATGTTAGGTTATATAACACGATGTGTGGAGTACAAGTCCAAGGAGGTTATGCTCAACCTTTATAATGCACTGGAGAGGCCTCACCTGGAGTACTCTATGCAATTTTTGTCTCCAGGCTACAAAAAGGACATAGCAGCGCTAGAAAAGGTCCAGAGAAGAGCGACTAGGCCGTTTCCAGGGCTACAGGTGTTGAATTATGAGGAAAGATTAAAAGAGCTGAGCCTATACAGTTTAAGCAAAAGAAGATTAAGAGGTGACATGATTGAAGTGTTTAAAATTATAAAGGGAATTAGTACAGTGGATCGAGACTGTTATTTTAAAATGAGTTCATCAAGAACACAGGGACACAGTTGGAAACTTGTTAAGGGTAAATTTCACACAAACATTAGGAAGTTTTTCTTTACACAAAGAACCATATACACTTGGAATAAGCTACCAAGTAGTGTGGTAGACGGTAAGACATTGGGGACTTTCGAAACTCGACTCGATTTTTTTTTTGGAAGAAATAAGTGGATAGGACTGGAGAGCTTTGTTGGGCTGAATGGCCTTTTCTCGTCTAGAGTGTTCTAATGTTCCTATTTGAAGATTTTGGCACAGAATTCCTGCTTCCTTCATCAATGGAATTAAATTCTACAGGCACTATTGCTGTTAGTGAAGGATACCAGGATTTATACACAGTCAGAGCCAAGGGGAAGCCCAGGAACCATTTGCCCCAAAAACACAATCCCTCCAAAAGTCTTTATACATGTACAGTGATCCCTCGCTATATCGTGCTTCGCCTTTCGCGGCTTCACTCTATCGCGGATTTTATATGTAAGCATATTTAAATATATATCGCGGATTTTTTGCTGGTTCGCGGATTTCTAAGGACAATGGGTCTTTTAATTTCTGGTACATGCTTCCTCAGTTGGTTTGCCCAGTTGATTTCATACAAGGGACGCTATTGGCAGATGGCTGAGAAGCTACCCAACTTACTTTTCTCTCTCTCTTGCGCTGACTTTCTCTGATCCTAACATAGGGGGTGTGAGCAGGGGGGCTGTTCGCACACCTAGACGATACGGACGCTCGTCTGAAAATGCTGAAAGATTATGTTCACGTTGCTACCTTCTGTGTGCAGCTGCTTCGTGAAGCGACATGCTGCACGGTGCTTTGCATACTTAAAAGCTCAAAGGGCACGTATTGATTTTTCACTGTTTGTTTTTCTCTGTCTCTCTCTTTCTCTCTCTCTCTCCCTGCTCCTGACGGAGGGGGTGTGAGCTGCCGCCTTCAACAGCTTTGTACCGGCAGTGCTTCGCATACTTAAAAGCCAAACAGCCCTATTGATTTGTTTGCTTTCCTCTCTGTTTCTGACAGTCTGTGCTCCTGACGCGCACTCCTTTGAAGAGGAAGATATGTTTGCATTCTTTTAATTGTGAGACAGAACTGTAATCTCTGTCTTGTCATGGAGCACAGTTTAAACTTTTGAAAAAGAGACAAATGTTTGTTTGCAGTGTTTGAATAATGTTCCTGTCTCTCTACAACCTCCTGTGTTTCTGCGCAAATCTGTGACCCAAGCATGACAATATAAAAATAACCATATAAACATATGGTTTCTACTTCGCGGATTTTCTTATTTCGCGGGTGGCTCTGGAACGCAACCCCCGCGATGGAGGAGGGATTACTGTATAAATGTTTTAATGTGCATGTATGTTTTATACTGTAACACAGATATATATAATTAAAATGAACAGAATACAATTGACCATTTGGCAAAAAATAATATGTAAAGAAAAGATGCCTGGAAGCAAAAATGGGAACCTCCATACTTTTAAATCTGAATAAATTATGTTTCATTGTAAAAACAGCAGCCCATTGTAGAACTTTTTTTATTTTCCTATTCAGAGCACACACTTGATTTCTGGTGCAGTTTTGTTTTCAACAAAACAATGGTTCCATGACAATTATTTCAAGGAGTTAGAAAAAGATCAATTCCAGCTTTATCTATGAACGAGGAGCATCAACTCATAGATCATGGTACAACTGAAAGATTTAACTCTCAGACAGGCCTTTAAGTTGTTAACAAAATGTTTGTGAATGTTACAATGATGCCCAAAGAGGGCATGCTGTGGAACACGCCAAGTTCCTTTTGACGGCTTTTGCAGAGTTTAATCCAGAGATCAATTTAATTGATTTTGCATGAGAGCAAATGCCCCCTGTGACACTATATTAAAATTAACCTTTTTCAAAAATCAGTGAATAAGCAATAGACAGGAAGCTAGGAGAAGGCCCTGTAGATTTTGAGTATGATATACACAGTGTGATGCTTGAAGTGGGAAGATTATGGAACTGTACTTCTTTCATTTAAACATGTTTTCACTTTTTAAACATGAATTAAAGACACTATGACAAATCACCTCCATAGATTAGGAGCAATTATTCTGTTAATATTATATGAATATGTAAATGCAAGTGCTAGCAATGCAGAGTGCTGGTTTGAATTACTGCCTCACCACTGAGTGGAGTTTGGATGTTCTCTCTGTTTTTGCATTTTGTTTCCTCCAGATACTTAATTTTCATCTCAGAAACATAATTATTAAGATGACTGGTGAAACTGAATTGGCCTGATCTTAGTCTGGGAGAGTGAATGTATCCCATGAGAGACCTGCCACTCAGAAATCACAAAAGGGGTACAGCCCTCTAAAAGCCAAAAACCAGACCTGATTCCAATTCAGATTTGCCTGAAAAGGGCAGACATCACCCCCACACAGCCTAGCCCCAAACTCAAAAGACAGACTCGTGACCTGCACTGGCAAAAAAAGGTAAGGCGTTTAATGTTCTAAATCACCTTTAAAAATAAGAGAGAGAAAAACATTTTTAAAAAATGATTTATACTTAAGAATTATTTATTTTAAACATTAAAATAGGTGAACAAAAAGCAAGAAAATGGAGAAAAATGTTTTAGATAAAAAGTAAACAAATATAATGAAATCAGAGAGCAGTATTTTTAGACAGAAGTAATGAGGTCAAATTGGTACGTCGTAAATCCAAAAGAAAGAAAAAATTACAAGAACAGGAATCCAAATCAAAAACACAATGTTGAAGCTGCTAATTCATCAGCAGCTTTGGTTTAAATATAGCTGGGGCTAGTACTTCAGCTGCATAAATATATTACCCCACCTCCAAATTTTGTGCATTTTGTTACATGAAATAAACTATGATAAGCTTTTAAATGTGATGACAGTAAAAGAGGTTAGGGCTGCTTTAAAAGTGTTTTAGATATTATTAAGGTCAGGTTTATCCTAACATTTAAGATATTGAAGAAAACTCCGTTGTAGATAAATAAGGAACTGAAAAAGTAGTTACATGGAAAAAAAACCAATTCAATAAGGACTCTTTAAGACTAGTAACTTCTGTGCTAACCATTGGGCTTTTAAGAGTATCATTAAAAAAAGATACTAGGAAAGTTGAAAGCCAGTTGGGGAGAAATACCGCAGAAATGATAAAATACAGTTCAAAAAGTTTCTTTCAATGTTTTTAGTAATAAAGAAATGTTAGGAATAGTAAGGGCAAACAAAAATATACAGTCAGTGAAATAGCAAATGTTCTGAACTTGCATTTTTCTATGATGTACCTGTATGAAGAAGCAAATAACCTCTCAGCAGTAACAGGGACTGCCAAGGTGGTACTAAGTGATTTGAAAATTGCAGGGGAAAAACTGCCTCTTTAATTAAATAGGCTGAAATCTACATATAAACAGGACCAAAAAATGTTTATCCTAGAGAAGTTAAGGAGATTAGTCAGTAAATATTGTATAAGTAATTGACAAATTCTTTTTGAAAATCTCTGCACACTGGGGAAATTCATAAGGAATAGCTTGCAAATATTATCCCATTATTTAAAAATGGGCGATCAGGCTGATCCAAATAACTATAAGCCAGTAAGCTTAACATGCATCATGGGAAAATTAATTGAAGCAATTATTAATGAAAAACTTGAGCATTACATGTCAAGAAAAGGTGTGTTAGAAAATAGTCAATATGAGTTCAGACAGAGGAAACAGTGAAATACGAATATGCTGGAATTCAATGATGAATCAACAAAAGAATATGATTTGTTTTTAATTAAATAAGGAGAAAACTGAACTAGGGCAATATGGTGGCACAGTCGTAGAGCTGCTGCCTCGCAGTTAGGAGACCCGGGTTCGCTTTCCAGGTCCTCCCTGCGTGGAGTTTGCATGTTCTCCTCGTGTCTGCGTGGGTTTCCTCCGGGCGCTCCGGTTTCTTCCCATAGTCCAAAGACATGCAGGTTAGGTGGATTGGCAATTCTAAATTGGCCCTAGTGTGTGTTTGTGTGTGTTCTGCGGTGGGTTGGCACCCTGCCTGGGATTGGTTCCTGCCTTGTGCCCTGTGTTGGCTGGGATTGGCTCCAGCAGACCCCCGTGACCCTGTGTTCGGATTCAGCGGGTTGGAAAATGGATGGATGGATGGAAAACTGAACTACTTGTTGTAAAAACCTGTAAAAAGAAATGCATTTTTCATATAAGAAATGTAGCATATGTTTGGTTTGCCAAAAGAAGATTTACAGTTGGTTCAGAATGTAGCTGCAAGACTACTAACTAAAAAGAAGGAATCTGACCACTTTGCACCAGTATTAGTGTCTTTATATTAGCTTCCTGTGTCTTTCAGAATTAATTTTAAAATGAATGCTAATTGTTTAGGCTTTGAATAATTTTGCACCTTCTTGGAGTGTTTGTCCCCTCACATTCTTGTTCGTAACCTTAGATCCTCAAATTCTGCTTTACTAGCTATTCTGAGAGTAAAAACAAAAAAGAAGTGGACAGACTGCTTTTAGTTTCTATTCTCCAAATAATGGAATAATCTAATCAACACCTATAGTACCTATAGTGATACATTAGGCTGGCACGATACAGTTGTTTAAATCACAAATTTGTGACTAATCACATTATTTGACTTTTGTTTTCTTGGCATCCGGTGATGGTACATCCACCTTCTGCACAAAATTTTGTAAGGTTTCCAGAATGAAGGTCCTGTCCGAGATAATGTCTGCACAGGATGACTTTCTCTTTTATTCTTTTTTGTATCTGAAATGTATGATAGAATGTCTGGTGAGGCCTGGATGAGCTTTTGGTCACCAAACTCCATTGTCTTTTCACCGCTCAAGTTTTTTTTTTCCTCTCCCCATTGACCATCTGATCCTTAGATTAGTTTACTTGATTGTTGGTTTTCTTTGTTTTCACTTACGCTGTAAACTAACCTGAAATATACTCTTTATTGGAAGGTGGTATATAAATAAATGTATCAGAGAGATACATATGGTGTCATTACTTTTATTATTTTAAGAAGGCTTTTGATAAAGTGCCACATGAGAGGCTAGTAATCAAACTAAAACCAGCTAGAAATTCAGGGCACTGTGTTAGGTTGAGTACAAAATTGTCTTAAACACTGGGAAGAAAGGGGTATGGTGAGAGGAAAAGTTGTCCCTTAGGGATCAGTGCTGGGACCTCTGCTCTTTTTAATATAAATAATCGGTATAAAAAGTTTAAACAAAACAAAACAAAAAAAAGTTTGCAGATGATGCTAAACTAGGAGGAAGGGTAGATAACGTAGAATGAGCTAATTCATTACAGAGAGACCTAGACAAGACACAGGCATGGGCAAATTAGTGATATTATTTAAATAAGACGAAGGTAAAATTTTAGTACAGTAAATGTAATGTTTTTATATGTAGGAAGTAAAAACAATAGATTTAAATAAACAATCAGAGATTTTAAAGTATTCCTTATGAGACGAATCTAACAACCACAGTAGACATTTCATTGCTACATCTAGACAATGTCCATAATCAATCAAGAAGGCTAATAGAATGTTAGTTTATACTGCGCAATGTGTAGAGTAGATAGAACTTTATTTATCCTCAGGGTGAAATTTGTTTTTTTGAAGAAGCTCTTTAAATAAATATGAGTAAATACATAATAGGTAGATAAGTAAGTAAATAAATAAATATACACAAATGCTTTGGTCTGAACACACACAAGGATGACTATAAAGCAAGATAACTCAAAAGAAAGAAAAATTTTGACTTGGCTGTCACAGCCCCAGTGAGGCATTATGCAGACATATTGCTGTTTGGTATAAAGGAGCCCCAGTAGCACTTCTTGACGTACTTCTGCTGAATGATTGGTTGGCTGAAAGTCCTCGGTGTTAGTGTGTCAGAGAGAACATGTACGGCATTGTTCATAATGGCACTCAGTTTTACCTCTCTCTTTCGCTACAACATCTAGAGAGTCCAAAGTGCATCCTGTAACTGAACCTGCCTTTTTAATTAGGTTGTTGATTCAGTGGGCCTCTCTTGAAGTAATGTTACCAGCCCAGCACACCATAGCATAGAAAATCACCATCACAGTTATAGAAGTTCTGAAGAATGTCACTTCCCACATTAAAGGAACACAGTCTCCTAAAGGAAAAAGAGCCTGCTCTGCCCTTTCTTATACAAGTAGAAGTCAAAGAAGGTTATTCTTAAACTATATACTGTAACTCACTAGTGAGAAACCACTTGGGAGTTTGTATGCTTTTTTCGGTCACCATATTACAAAAATACCTGGCACTGCTTGAGTAAGAGAGTGAGAAGGCTGATTCCAGGACTGAGAGGTATGAACCATGAAAAAGTTTGGAGAAGCTGAATCTTTTAATTTAAGCAGAAATTAAAAGGTAACATAATTGAAGTGTGTATAATTATAAAGGGAATCAGTACTGTGGACACAGGGACACAATTGGAAAATTGTCAAGGGTAAATTTCTCACAATTGTTAGAAAGTCTTTCTTCACACAAAGAATAACAGACAAATGGAATACGTTCCCAAGTAGGTTTAATAGAGAACAGAACTTTATGGACTCAATGTTATTTGGGAGATTTTAGGAGAATAGGATGGGTGAGCTTAGTTGGCCGAATGGTGTCCTCATCCAAACACTTCTAATGTCCCTATACCGAGGTGCCAGCTCATTGCAGAGTAGACTTACTTACAGTCACTCTTACTGGGCCAGTTTAGATTCCCCATTTAACCATGTGACAACTATTTTGAACCGTGGTAGGAAAAATGTGCTGTAATTTCCACCCAAGATTCTGGAGCTATGAAGTAGAAGAACCTACAACTTCATTACCACTCCATCCGTAAGATAAATTCAAAATACAGTATAACACAGTGCCTGATCTGCAAAATCATGCATTAAAATGTCTGAAAACAAAAATTAAGGATTTAAAATTGTTACTGTAATTAGTATCTATTCTTTATTTTAACAGTTTTGCTTTCCAGGATAGAATTTCAAAGTGTGGGAGTGTGGACACTTTTTGTGACTGAAGACAGAGAAGAAAATTAAAATTAGTCAAAACCTTTTATTAATACATACCAGGCAAGGGTAAAATGTCAGAGAAACACAGTCCCAGGACACCGCGCTTCATCTGCCTCGAGCGCAGATGTCCTTGTTCTTTTATACCTTTCTAATCTCCTGATCGTTGACCATGTAAGCAAAAAATAGCATCCTGACTCATTGTACTTTTCCAATTTTGTAAAGTCATTACCCTAAAGGTATATTTTCTTGTCACACACATCATCAAAAGAAACTTCTAGAAAGTATACATGCTTTTTGTCACGTACGCAAAACACAAACAAGTTTCATCACTCTGTCCTATTTTCTATACACACATGCATTTTGTTCAATTACATCTTTTTATGTTTTCACACTCCTCCCTTTTTGAACAAAAATGATGTGGGCCTATATAATTCTATCTTGAAATGGTTGATGAAGGGGAAGGGGGAGAGAAAATGGAAGAAGCTATACGAGACATGCGCTCATCATGTAGCACATATGCCCTTTCCATAGAGGCGGTAAAGTACTTAGATATTATATAGCGAAACAAAGGGATAATACAACAACCAACCAGGAGGAGGAGACAAAATGTCACAACCAAAGAAATGAAAACAGATCTTATCCATTGTCCCCAGGATCCGAAGGAGGATGCAAACCACTGATCCCAGGGATTTGTAATGCCAGAATTAGTGGAAAGTTCTTTAGAGAGAGCAGTGAGGCCTGCCAATGCACAAGTTATTGATCCATCTGGCGCGGTATTATTTGGAATATATGTACAACAAGCATCACCAAACATAGCACAAACACCTCCCTTTTCGGCAAGTAACATGTCCAGGGCTAGACGATTTTGCCAAGTCATCAGAGAAGTACGATCAAGCTGTTCATGTATGCCTTCAATAGCGTCTTTGGTGAAGTTAAGGAAACGTTGTTGGTTATAATAAAGGTAATTAATCCAGTCTACATTCTTATTAATAGTAATTTGGGGTATGATAGATTCAAAACCGGCTGCGACTTGATCCCTAGCTTTAAATCTGTCTGGGACACCCCTAGGGACTCCAATAGCATCTATGTATACTCCAGGGCCATGTAAGGAGAGGGAGGTAAGGATAGAAGTCTAAAAGGCATAACTAATTGGATTGGAGCACAGGTACCAGACCAATTAGGGGGAAAGGTGGCAAATAATTTGGACCTACGACACATCCACCAAATATCTGATCTAGGAGTGGTTTGGGAGAGAAGAAAGGAAGACAGAACGGTGTTCAGAGAAAAGTTAACCTGAAAAGTTTGAGAACAGAAAGAAAATGGTAATTCTCCTACCCATGTCGTTCCATAAGATTTCGTGAGTTTGAAACATAGGGGTAAAAATCTGAACCAAAAGTTGGGGAGATGGGTGTGTGTGCCAGAGAATGAGGGGTGTTAGTAACAGGATTGTCAATCTTAATTAGAAATCTCCCTAAAGGGTCTGTTCCAGATACACATACCCCTAATACATAAATACCTGAGTTACAATGGTTGTCAGCACATACAATGAGAGGCATGTCCTTTTATGATAGAAAACCGATTTTTCAAACCGTATTTTTGGGCCTCAAAAGGTTGATAACCCCAGTCCTCAGTTCCAGTGTTAGCAAAAACCCATTGCCAGTTGTCGCAGTCACTTCCCCTCATACACACGTATTTGTCAGATCCGGTCCACTGGGCTTGTCGACCAGTCCCACAGTTGATAATAGAGCAGAAATCAAACTGCACTGATGTGGTAATTCCCAACGGGAAAGTCAAGGTGACCAGGGCAGTAGACAAGGGAAAAGAAAAACATAGTAGCACAGCAATCAAGGGTGCCATCTCTTGCAATGTGAGGCGTGAATCCAGGCAGGCAGTCCCTCAACTTTCACGGCGTGTGGTGTGGATAGAAGAATTTGGAATGGTCCTCTCCACCTAGGCTGATGCCAGTGTTTCCTCCGAGTATCTCGAACCAGGATCCAGGTGCCCCAAAGGAATTGGTAAATCCTTGGAAAGGGGGCTGGTCCTCCAGGCTTGATTAACCTGCTGGTGGATTTCCTTCAACGAGGTTCGCAAACCTGCAAGACTAGAGAGAAAATCATTGGGAGAAAAGGTTTGTTAGTGTGTTTATGAGTCCAGACTCCATCAGAGAGGGACCCTTCTTTGGACCATTTTCTCCTTTCGATATCCGTGGCTTCATTCTGTAAAGAAATAATTTGATTATCAGGGTCCTGGTCATTTCTCTGTTGGAATGAAGAAATTGGTGTGTTATTATATGCAGCCTCTTTAGCAAAGTGGTCAGCTAAATCATTCCCTTTGCTAGCAGGATCCTGTTTTCCTGTGTGAGCTTGACATTTAACAATCGCTAGCTCCGATGGTTTGGTTATAACTTCTAAAAGGGATTCGATCAATTTCTGATGTTGGATGGGTTTGCCAGTACTGGTCTTAAGTTGTGCTTAAAGGTTATCTATGCAACATACTTAAACGCGTCTTTTCCTTCATGCTTATTATTAACAAGGAAAACATACGTGCTTGAACCTTTATTCGTATCAAGTGTGCTGACCACTGCGTCACCATGCTCTTCCTTTACAGTACCTATAATACACAACTTCCATTCATATCACAATTAGACACACATTCATATCACAATTAGACACACATTCATATCACAATTAGACACATTCCGCTTATCGCCAAAAAACTTGTCTCCCTTCTCATGTAATATTATTAAAAGAGTATTTTTCCCTTCAAACTTGATCAGGGTTTAAAAGGAAAAATACTTTTGTATATTTACAAGCCTTAAACAAAAGTGGAGACATTCATTTGCGCTAAACCGATCACACAAATCGATAATTATCTTTTTCAGTTTTTAGTTAGAGCTCTCCAGGACTGGTCTTAAATTCCCTTAGTTTCCATAGTGTTCCATGATCATGGCAGACTCCAAAAGCATACCTGGAATCTGTATAAATTGTTACGATCTTCCCTTCGGACAGCTGACATGCTTAAGTGAGTGCTACGAGTTCAGCTGTTTTGTGCACTTAGCTTGATGAAATTTGATTTGCCTCCAGCAGGCGGTCCCCTTGGACCACTGCGTAACTGGTTGAGGGTGCTCCATTTTTCAATTGTAACATTTGACAAAGTACAGAGTACATTCTGATACTCATAGGGATCCCTTTTAATACACTCTATAACACACAAAATCACCCAAAGCATTTTCAACACACTTCACCCCAGTATTATTCTATATTTACACTATATTTGGAAACAATGCAGCAAAGGAAACAGAAACAAATGGACTCTGAAGAAAAGCAAGTGAAAAAAGAAAAGGACAGAAGAAATTTCATGAAAACTACATCCGTGCTTGCTAATACAGCTTCTGTTGTTGCAGCCACAGCACGAAGACACGGAGGAAGTGCTGCGGCCACTGGATCCAGTTTTTTTAGAAAAAATAAGTCACCGGTCTTTGTTTATCTCCATGTTGTTGCGTCAGTACTGAATTCATAAATCCCTGCTTTTCGTCCACGAACAAAGTGAATGGACGAGAATGATCAGGCAAACCTAGCGCAGGCGCAGATAAAAGAGTAAATTTTGAGGTTACAGAGCCTTCTCAGCCAGTTGTTGCAACGGCTGTGCTCTTTCAGTAAAATTTAGAACCCACTGTCTGTAGTAGCCCAGAATACCTAAAACAGACATAACCTGTTGTTTTGTTTAGCTGCAGCTTAACCTTAGAAACTTTATGGCCATTTTCCCACAGAAACAGCAACAATTTCTGGGTGTCTATTGTACAATTTTCTTCCGTCGCGATTTCCATCTACATACTGTTTTCCGGCCAAACGCCGTTTAAATTTACTACTTCCGGCCAGACGCCGTCCAAATTTTTGGGCAAGAGCTTAACCAGAAACACAAAGGGCTTCTCTGTATCCCTGAGGCATGACGGTCCATGTCCATCGGCGGTACCGCGTTTGACGAGATCGGGATGTACGGCGGAGATGCCAGCCTCTGCTTCGGGAGACAAAGGATATTGGGCACGGTGCGGGCGGAAGGAGGATTTCGGGTGGATCACCAGAGGCTCACAGTGGGCTATCCTTTGAAACACTACTTTAGTTATTAAATGGTCAGGAGTATCAAAAATACCTGGAGTAACTTGTAACCAGTCTGTTCTTTCAAGGCATTTTTCCACCCATGGTCCTATTTTCTCCCATTTAACAGTGTGTGATTTAGCTAAGGAAATATGAGGCACTGTTTTGCCAAGATAATATATGTGCTGTGAGCATGTAAAATGAACAGAAGCAGCTGCCTTTGTGGATGAAATAAAAACACAGTAGATATGAAGGGTTTCGGGGCAAGTACCAGAAGTAAGGAAAGATTCTAGCCAGGTGGTGTCTACTTCTATAGGGAAGTATTGGGCAGTACAGTGTAAAATGTCAGGGGCCTGTAAATTGGGAAAAAGACAAGGGGAAAAAGAGTGTAAAAAAGGGTTTGGGGTAAGGGGTAATTTGACACAACAACTTGGGGGTTGAACAGAAAAAACAAAACTGATTCAAACTTGAAAAAGGTGAGGTTGTCCAGAAGCAGTAAGCACAGTAACAGTTTCGTTCGAAGCAGGGACCTTTGCCAGCAAGCGAGTGGCACCAGTATCGATTAAGAAAACAGTCTCAGTGCCATCAACGAACAATGTCAGTAAAGGATCAGTCTCTGAATTATGAGTGAGCAAAGGTAGTTGAAAAGAGTGGCTGGAGGTCCCAGTGTTTTCCTATGGCCAGTATTGTTAGTCAGGGGTGTCAGAGGAAACAGGTGGAATAAGGGGAGGTGGGGGCTGTTTGCTGTCTGTGAGGGCACTCCCGACGAAAATGTCCAGTTTCACCACAAGCATAGCAAGAGTAGGAATTAACATTGGAATTTAAGGGAGAGGGAATAAAAGGATTCTTAGTGTGGTCAACAGGAGGAGCTCTAAAACCACCTCGTCCTCTTCCTCGTCCTCGTCCCCTTCCTCTAAAGCCATATCCTCGACCTTGGTCAGGAGCATTCCTGGTATAATAGTTCATCTGTGTTGCCAATAATTTGGCATGAGAGTTCGATTCGGCCTGTTCAGCATGTCGTTTGACTTCATCAAACGTGGCACTTTCCCACTCAATACAGGAAGTGCAGACCTTGTTTTGTATATCAAGGCGCAAACCGGAAACAAAAGGTGGAACTGCAGCTCGGGTGCGGTCATCAGCATTTCCCAAGCCCGAGTGATTAGCCATAAGGTCTTGAATCCTATGTGCCCATTCATCAACCGTCTCGTCTTTCTTTTGTTTTGCAGCAGAAATAAATTCGCCTTCTCCACCTATCCCCTGTCCTCGAGTTAAAGCTGGGTTCCATACCCATGGAATGTCATTGCGGACACCCCTGCTAACAGTGGCCCATGTGGTCCCAAACTTTCGACGAAGTACCTGGGTCCATTCAGCAGCATTAGGCTTATACATGCTATCTAACTGATCAAATTGTTCAACAAATTTTAGTCCTCCTACTTCCTTTGGATCTGGAAGTGCATTCACGACATCTTTTAGTTCTTGGATGTCCCAATTCCGATGTATCATAACTGTTGTGGGATTTTGGGGTCCAGCTGGATGGGCAGGGTTATAATGGGGATTGGGAACTTCTATTAAAGGGCAAGTAAGTGAATGTGAAAGATCAGAAGAGAAAAAAGTTGGAGCTGGTTTGTGACTTCGAGTGCATTTGGAGACGGGGGTTTGTGTAGTACAGGGTGAGTCATAGTGATCTGTGCCTGGGGATTCATCAGGGGAAACTTCTGCTAGTTGTAGTGCAGGGGGGGGCAATTGGAATGGGGAAATAGAGGAGGGGATAATAGAGGTGTCTGAGGTCGGTTCTGAGGAGGGGAAAAAAATAATAGGATAAATCTAAACCTGTCTTCTTTTCTATAAATTTTCTAGGAGACCCATTTTTACGGGGCGTCTGTTGATCCTCCGAAAATAATCCCTCCAGCACTAATGATTTTGATCCCCCTGTGCGGCGATTAACAGGCTTACTGTTATAAGTTCCCATTTTGTTCCCTTGCCCTCCCGGGTTCTGTATTTAATTTTCCAACTATATACTGATTCGCCTAATCCCTTGTACGTATGAATCAGCAAGGCATTAAGTGTGCCACTCACTAAACCTAAACTGTTCCCTTCTTAGTTCCAAGGGGAGACACCTAACTATATACTGATTCAGTTCCCAGGAGAACACGGTTTTGTTGCTTATTTATTTATTCCTTCCTAACAGCAATCCTGCAATCTGTGCTCTTTTCGGTTTATTTTTCCATACCACCCCGTTACTCGTCCCGTTAGCCTGTCCGCTCACATCCCCGGATTCCAGCTCAGGTGACTTCGTGTCCGATTCGGTTCAAGTCTCCATCACCTTAAGCAACCCGTTGAGATATGAGTATGACTAGACGGTCAACAGGAAACTCGCCCTCCCGTTATTTAGAAAATAAAAAATATTCGGAAATCCCCCGGTGCTTACCCCAGCCTGGAAGTGTGCAAGCTCTGTCTGGAAATCCGTTCAGTCACCGTGGATGTAGCAAAGAGGAGACCAGGGGCTCCTCACGCAAGAACTGTTTCAGGACAGGGCAGTCCTAACTTTTGCCGGAGCTGCATGCTCTGCTGCCGGATATCTCAAGTTAACGGCAGTCCGCTGGTAAGACGGATCACTGAAATGGTCTCGCTGGAGGAGTCGACCGGCCGTCTCTTGCCCCACGTCCGGGCGCCAAAAACTGTGGACACTTTTTGTGACTGAAGACAGAGAAGAAAATTAAAATTAGTCAAAACCTTTTATTAATACATACCAGGCAAGGGTAAAATGTCAGAGAAACACAGTCCCAGGACACCGCGCTTCATCTGCCTCGAGCGCAGATGTCCTTGTTCTTTTATACCTTTCTAATCTCCTGATCGTTGACCATGTAAGCAAAAAATAGCATCCTGACTCATTGTACTTTTCCAATTTTGTAAAGTCATTACCCTAAAGGTATATTTTCTTGTCACACACATCATCAAAAGAAACTTCTAGAAAGTATACATGCTTTTTGTCACGTACGCAAAACACAAACAAGTTTCATCACTCTGTCCTATTTTCTATACACACATGCATTTTGTTCAATTACAAAAATCATGCATTAAAATGTCTGAAAACAAAAATTAAGGATTTAAAATTGTTACTGTAATTAGTATCTATTCTTTATTTTAACAGTTTTGCTTTCCAGGATAGAATTTCAAAGTGTGGGAGCATGGATGCATTCTCATAAATGAAACGTGAGAAAAATAAAAAGTATGCATCAGAAGAATTTATAATTGATAAGTACATAAAATGCTACCAGAGATGGCAAAAAGACAGAGAAATATTTCTGAATTTGAATGCTTCAGGTTGATTTTTAATTGATTACATTGATTATAGAGTGCTAATGCAAAAATATAAAATCAAAGATATCATTGTGACAGCAGGCAAAGAGCTGAATTTAGACCATACAGAGCTTAAGCAAGGTACACTTATGAAGTCTACTACAGGGAGAGCTACAATAGTCGAGATGTGAAAAAATAAGTGTAAATGAGTTTCAGTAGGAGAGAAATCTAACTAGCATTGAAACCGGGAGATGTTCCTAAGGTGAAAATAACTTTTAGATGTGCATCAAAGCAAAGGTTAGTATCAAACACTGCTCCAAGATTTTGCATGGTGGAACATAACACTGATGTGATTTCCTAAGGTTAGTAATTTAATAAAATGGCATTTGAAATTATTTCTAGAATGTGGGCATACCATATCAGTTTTATTTAAGTGTAAAAAGAGTTCATACCAGCCTTAATGTCATTTAAAAACAGTAACCACACAGAATATCTCTAGAAGCATCAGAGTTGAAAGATAAATAGAGCTGAATACCATCTGCATAAATATGAAAATAAATGCCCAGTTTGCATATAAGGTTGTCTAAAGTGTGCATATTAAGAATAAGATACAGTGGTCCCAAAGGACAAAACACAAGCAAAACACACACAAAAATAAATCAATCATTTTATTTTGCATTTCAGAGTTCATCAGATTGCAATGCATTAGAATTTAAATAAAAGAATAGCTTTATGAAATGTTAAATGATCTGGCTAAATTACACTTTACAGTATATAGTATTGCAATTTTATGGACAAATTGATTATATACTGATAACTTTAGTTTTATGTTTTTGATAAATTGGTTAAGCATAAACAGACTTAAATATTTACCAATAAATGTCTTTTTTAAAATTAATATTAATGCAGGTAATGCAGTCTTAAAATTTAAACTTGACTTCCAAAGCACTGTCATATTATTGGTATGTAATCATATGTGCTTTTGAGCACTGCAGGCCATAAAGAGCAAACATGGAGTAGCAGTGTGTTAGGTGAATGTTGTTTAATACACTGAAATGGAGTAAACAGTTCTGAATAGCCATCTACAGTTAGGTCCATAAATATTTGGATAGAGACAACATTTTTCTAATTTTGGTTCTGTACATTACCACAATGAATTTTAAATGAAACAACTCAGATGGAGTTGAAGTGCAGACTTTCAGCTTTAATTCAGTGGGGTGAACAAAACGATTGCATAAAAATGTGAGGCAACTAAAGCATTTTTTTAACACAATCCCTTCATTTCAGGGGCTCAAAAGTAATTGGACAAATTAAATAACTGGAAATAAAATGTTCATTTCTAATACTTGGTTGAAAACCCTTTGCTGGCAATGACAGCCTGAAGTCTTGAACTCATGGACATCACCAGATGCTGGGTTTCCTCCTTTTTAATGCTCTGCCAGGCCTTTACTGCAGCGGCTTTCAGTTGCTGTTTGTTTGTGGGCCTTTCTGTCTGAAGTTTAGTCTTCAACAAGTGAAATGCATACTCAATTGGGTTAAGATCAGGTGACTGACTTGGCCATTCAAGAATTTTCCACTTCTTTGCTTTAATAAACCCCTGGGTTGCTTTGGCTGTATGTTTTGGGTCATTGTCCATCTGTATCATGAAACGCCGCCCAATTAATTTGACTACATTTAGCTGGATTTGAGCAGACAGTATGTCTCTGAACACCTCAGAATTCATTCGGCTGCTTCTGTCCTGTGTCACATCATCAATAAACACTAGTGTCCCAGTGCCACTGGCAGCCATGCATGCCCAAGCCATCACACTGCCTCCACCGTGTTTTACAGATGATGTGGTATGCTTTGGATAATGAGCTGTTCCACGCCTTCTCCATAATTTTTTCTTGCCATCATTCTGGTAGAGGTTGATCTTGGTTTCATCTGTCCAAAGAATGTTTTTCCAGAACTGTGCTGGCTTTTTTAGATGTTCTTTAGCAAAGTCCAATCTAGCCTTTCTATTCTTGAGGCTTATGAGTGGCTTGCACCTTGCAGTGCACCCTCTGTATTTACTTTCATGCAGTCTTCTCTTTATGGTAGACTTGGATATCGATACGCCTACCCCCTGGAGAGTGTTGTTCACTTGGTTGGCTGTTGTGAAGGGGTTTCTCTTCACCATGGAAATGATTCTGCGATCATCCACCACTGTTGTCTTCCGTGGACGTCGAGGTCTTTTTGCATTGCTGAGTTCACCAGTGCTTGTTTTCTTTCTCAGGATGTACCAAACTGTAGATTTTGCCACTCGTAATATTGTAGCAATTTCTCAGATGGGTTATTTCTCTTTTCGCAGCTTAAGGATGGCTTCTTTCACCTGCATGGAGAACTCCTTTGACCGCATGTTGTCTGTTCACAGCAAAATCTTCCACATGCAAGCACCACACCTCAAATCAACTCCAGGCCTTTTATCTGCTTAATTGATAATGACATAACGACAGACTTGCCCACACCTGCCCATGAAATAGCCTTTGAGTCAATTGTCCAATTACTTTTGAGCCCCTGAAATGAAGGGATTGTGTTAAAAAAATGCTTTAGTTGCCTCACATTTTTATGCAATCGTTTTGTTCACCCCACTGAATTAAAGCTGAAAGTCTGCACTTCAACTCCATCTGAGTTGTTTCATTTCAAATTCATTGTGGTAATGTACAGAACCAAAATTAGAAAAAAGTTGTCTCTGTCCAAATATTTATGGACCTAACTGTATGTATACTGTAATTGGTAGGCTTGCCTGTATGACATGCTATTAGGAACCAGTATTATAGAAAATAATGTCATATGAAGACATTATGTGATTTATGACCCTTAACCCCCTCATGACCTTCTGTCCCATAATCCAACCATCATGATGCCTGGCTCCCCACAAGCCCCCATGTGGCACCATGGTACTGTATGGAATGGTCTATACAGCACTTTCATGTAATTTTCACCTTAGTGAAACTGTAAGAATTCGCTTCATTGAAGATTATACAATATAATACAATCAATTGTACTGTATATTAATATACAATCAAGTACATTAATCAAACATTATATTTATTTTGCACACAAATACATGTAGAGTAAAATGAACAGGAAATTGAATGAAGTGAACAATTTAAATAATTTTTAATTTGAACCTGAACACATTGGATCAAAGATAAACAGATTGGTACAGAGCTGTTATAATACTGCCATCCACATCAATGTTAACAAATCTGTTTTGTGTGTTTTTATTTCTTTTCTCTTCATCCCTGAGCATTTGTTCTGGTATGGAAAACAAGCTGATAGCTATCTTCAACTTTAAATTTCTTTGAGTGAGTATTAGTGCATGCATGCACATGTGTGCACACTTGTGTGTGTGCATACATGACTTGTTTAAATAAGTTATGTACCTCAAAAAATGCTTGTGCAAAATTTTTGCAAATTGTAGTCCTTTTCCTATGACTAAATGATGCAGTGGTGCAGACAGAAAAAAAAAATCAGAGTGCTTCCCTCGACTTTCTCATATACTGAGAAAGGAAAAGGTCATCAAAGCCACTTCCAGTTGCACAATATTTCTCAATTATCACATGTCTTTGTTTCTCATCATAACTAATTGATAATATTGATACACAATCATTTATCTCTATTCATAATAAAATTTTATATTAAAATGATATTTTCGCACTTAGGGAGGTGGTGGAATTTTTTCATGACTACATAAGCATTACCTAGATTATGTGCAAAGTAAAAAGAGTTATAGTCACCAAAAAAACATAGAAAAAGTGTTAGTATTATATAATATTTGTTGCAGTAAATTGCTATAGGTAAAATTGCATTTAGCTACATTTAATTATGATAATGATGGCGGAAATAAAAAAATAATATATAAAATTAAATGTATTACCAGGAAAACGATGGGGACGTAGCAGCTTATTATTCCCATTACATCTTTATATTTACATGGCATGTTCAATGTTTACATGTTATTCTTAAACTGATGATGTTGTGGACATGTTGGACCCGGACACTAACAGGCTGACACAGAATGTCTTAAATCACACATGTTTATTTACAACCCTTTCCCCCCACAAAATACACAATGCACAAATCACCATAAAGACAGTCTCTCTAGACTCCTCACTGCTTCTTTGGCTGCCACCAACTCCTCACTGTCAAGCTCCGTCCACTTCCACCCAACTCCGGCTCCCCGATTGCAGTGAGGCAGCCCCTTTTATCCAGTGCCCCGGATGTGTTGCAGGTGCTCCCTGATTACCATCTGACAGCACTTCCGGGTGTGGCGGAAGTGCTGCATACTGTAGTCCAGGGGCTATCCAGGAGCCCCCTGGCAGTGGCCACGATGGAGCGTAGGGTTGGATCCCACATCTCAGTGGCCCCCTTACAACCCAGGGGCGCTGCCCCCTTGTGGCCCAGGGAAAACACTGCCGTTCCGGCATCCCGGTGGGGCAAGGTCCCTGGGCGTCTGTCACAATGTATATAAGTTAAAATTAAATTAATAATAGTCATTGGAAGAAGATGCGTTATATTGAATACTGTTTTTAATATCTGTATACATTTATATTTCCATGAAATAAAAAATTTGAATGGTTGTTTATATAAAATACTTCTTGTGGTTGAGTAATTTTTCTCAAATTACATATTTGTTTGCTTTTTATCATTATAAATATCTATACAAAATTTGAATCATCTATTTGTAATTACAGTAATCCCTCGCTATATTGCGCTTCGACTTTCGTGGCTTCACTCTATCGCGGATTTTATATGTAAGCATATTTAAATATATATCATGGATTTTTTGCTGGTTCGTGGGTTTCAGTGGACAATGGGTCTTTTAATTTCTGGTACATGCTTCCTCAGTTGGTTTGCCCAGTTGATTTCATTCAAGGGACGCTATTGGCAGGTGGCTGAGAAGCTACCCAATCAGAGCACGTATTACATATTAAATAAAACTCCTCAAATATATTGTGAGCACAGGGGCTGTTCGCACCCCTAGAGGATACGGCTGCTCCTCAAAAAACGCTGAAAGACTACCTTCACGTTGCTCCCTTCCTTGCAGCTGCTTTGTCAAGCGATATACTTCCCGCACGGTGCTTCGCATACTTAAAAGCTTGAACAGCACCAATCAGTTTTTGATTGTTTGCTTTTCTCTCTCTCTCGCTGACATTCATACTGTAAAGCCCAAACAGCACCTATTGATTTTTGATTGTTTGCTTTTCTCTCTCTCTCTCTTTCTCTGACATTCTCTGCTCCTGATGCGCACTCCTTTGAAGAGGAAGATATGTTTGCATTCTTTTAATTGTGAGACGGAACTGCCATCTCTGTCTTGTCATGGAGCACATTTAAAAAAATGAATGAAAAAGAGACAAATGTGTGTTTGCAGTGTTTGAATAAAGTTCCTGTCTCTCTACAGCCTCCTGTGTTTCTGTGCAAATCTGTGAACCAATCATGACAGTAGAAAAATAACCATATAAACATATGGTTTGTACTTCGCGGATTTTCACCTATCGCGGGGGGTTCTGGAACGCAACCCCCGCGATTGAGGAGGGATCACTGTATAACCATAGTTTCAGGAAAAATTCACAAAAATATTCAGTTAAAGTGCCACTTCCGTTTGCTGGAAGTGCCCCAAAAGTTGGTACGATTCCTTATTTTAGATATAAAGCAGGTGTACAAAATCTCATTGACCTAGGTCAAAGCATTTTCGAGTTTTGTGTTTACACCCCGACAAATAGACACATAGACAGACATAATTTCAAAAATGGTATTTTTGAACTCAGGAAGGTGTAAAACGTCAAGATTCATCAAAATCTTGAGGTAGAATCTTTTCATGATTCCTATACTTTCTGTATTCTATGTATATGAGAAAGTAAAATCACTTAATTTAAACAGTTTCTATGGCAGACATTGCAGGACATATGTTGAACTATTTTTGAAGAATTTGGAGAGTACTGGACCAAAAACAATGGGCCTGGAGCCTGTAACAACACAAAGATGATGCAGCTTGTTTTTAAAAAGATAGGTCAATTTTTTCGGAAGTTATTGTTTTACAAAGATTTCCAAAGACACATACATATACAGACTCACATACTGATCCCATGCTAAAATCAAATTTTCTCAATGTTTTGAACATCACAGAATTAGAATCTGAATTCAACTCAATAGCACATTTTTGGTCACATCGCCGAACTTCCATTTATATGGAATGACATTTACATGGAAATAAAAATTAGGAAGAAACCACAAAAAAATCAGCACACAGTTTCTAAAAGTAGATGCTAGGTTGGTTGATGCAAACCTTTTGGAGAACTTGCCCAAATTATACTGAAGACTTTGGCTGTCTTACTTTCTTCTTTGTCTACAGGTCATCCCAGACAGGCTCAATGATGTTGAGATCAAGGCTCTGTAGGAGCCATAGCACCTTTTTCGCCAGAAATTGGTCTAATAATATGTTTATTTCCTTTTTTAAGTGCATTCAAATATCTTTTTATATTGTTTCACTTTTTGCAAAAGGAACATTTAAAACTCAATAACACAGTCTTATTTATTGACACACTAATCAATAAAATAGCCTCCTGTTTTGTCACGGTGGGGTCCTATGAAGACCCTTATTCCCCTTTAATACTCTTTATTATGTAGAACTTAACAGAATGCCCCAAATCACATACTTAACCATACTGACAGGGCTGAATGCAGTTATAGTTCAATACTTTCCCCCTTTCTTTTACATCTTAGACAACTAGATGGAATACCAGAACAGGCATTAGAGAAAGTTACACTGTTTAAGCATTATTCAGATAGATAGTGCCGAAAAGAATAATGTTTGAATACCATACCACTGGTACAGTTAAATATTTAGTCTTTCCAAGATGGCCTTTTTCTTGCATTGCTTGAAGTGTCAGTACTAAGTCAGAGCATTCTTGGATTCACTTTCCCCTTCCTGCCTGTCCTTTACCTAGCTCTTTAACTGAGTTTATAAAGTGAAACTAGTTATGGTGTGGTCATCCTGTATCCATGACAACTTTGCCTTTTTTAAAATTAAACTTCTTGTCTCCAAAAAGTGCTTTCATAGCTCATATGCTTCATCCATTTGAGTCAGAAGGCTATAGTGAGGTGTGCTTGTGTAATTTAAAGATAGGAATGTGCTCTTGTGGCATAATCCAAAGTTCCATTTCATATCATATCATACCATTCAATTTTCGAAGCCTGCTTAATCCTAAGCAGGATTGCGATGGGCCTATGCCAGCAAGCATAGATCAAGGATGTCACAATACCAGATTTTTTGTGTTCAATATCAATTTAATACCAATGTATAAACTGCTCCTTAATATCCCACTCTTGCATTAGAGCAATAGAAGCATTAGAACGATGGTTTATACATAATCAGCCGTAAGAATGTCAGAAACTGTGCAGATCTCTGGTGCATAATTAGAGTTTGTCAATCCATGTTGTCCGAATATCTGGAAGGTAGTCAGAGCTTGAAGGGTAAGCAAAGTTGGGCTATACCTGCAGTTGGCTACCTGGTCAAGACATCATTTTGATAGAAATGTGGCCAAACACAGGAAAGTGCTCTGGAGCTTTGTAGTCAGACAGTTGTTCTTTATGGCGCACTAAACTGTTGACGGCTGCCCTCTTTTCAAAGTGCAAAAATGTCACTGTATATTCAACCCAGGTATTATAGATGGCTCAGAGCTCAGCTTTTGTGCTGTAACTGGTTGAAAACACACAAGACCATAGTAAAAAATGAATGATCTGGAAAAATCTCATATATTTGTGGTAAGTTATGCCTTGTCTCCCTCCTCTTCTAATTTACAATATGCGTAAATCAAAAATGTAATTTTCTGTGTTTGACTCATTGTGTAATATTTAAATTTAAATCAGATTTTGTACTGTTTCATTTTACTGGGAAATGTTTAAAAAGTGAATTATTAAACAGAATATGCAGCGCTTTAGGACTTGTATTACAAATTATGGTTTTGAAATAGTTTGTTGATCCTTCTTGGTGTGGATTTCTGCTATTTAGTTTAATTGGAAACTTTTAAAACAAAGCCATCTTTGTTTTTGATTTTTACGTGGCATATATAATGCTGGAATGTGTGGAGTCTTGAATGAAAATGAGAACTGAGAACTTTTCAAACAGCGTTTAGGCTGTTAATTGTTCATTTTTATAAAGAAAACATTTGTTGACTGCTTAATTTGAACTTTTCTCATTATTAAAACTCAGATTTTTTTAAGATAGTCACAGTTATGAATTGTTTTTTTTTTAACATTTTTGTGGACATTTAAAAATAAGTTATGGTTCCCAGGCCTACACTGATGTCTACTTTTGAAGAAGTAGTACTATTTCAGAAATTCAAGATGCACATATAAAACAACTGGAAACACTGTCTTCCATGACTCATCGAGTTGAATAAAATGCCTTTCTCAGATTTTTTATTTTGTTTTTTCTAATCTACCAATTTGCTACTTTTAAGGTCATTTCTGTTTTTTTCTTTTCATTTTGTTGTCAGACTCAGTACAGTGGACCGAGGTAAGAGGTTTATATTGATTTTATGAGTATAGGAGAATCTAAAGATGTTAATACTGTAATTGGTGGTCCAGAAAAAAAAGAAGAAGCAAAACATTTTAATGGAACCATTTGTATTTAATAAACATTGGTAAAAGTGTTTATATCTTGTAGCATATTTTATCAGCCGCTGTACCCACTTAAGTAAGGTTAAGATTTTCATTTTATGGCCAAAATGAAAAAAACTATATATACAGGCTGTTTTCAGGATTTTATTCTTAATTAATGCATAAACAATTTCTGTTCTGTCCAAAAACGAATCTTGTATCTTTTTTTGTTGATTTTTACCCTGCAGAAAATATTACAAGGGCAAGCTGATTTACCAAGTGATGTTATTAAACTTTAATCCACCCAGCTATAACCAACATAATAAAACAATTAAACTACTCGGGAGTCAGCATCATCAATAAGTACATGTGTCTAATTCTGTGGACTACCTTATCCTATTAACCTCTCAGTACATGTACATCCCGCAAGACTTAATCTTGAGACCCTCAGCAGTAATAGGCTGCACACTTCTGGTGCTATGGCTTACAGTCATTCACCTTTCCTTTAATTTCAACCAGTTTTCCACCACTTTAAGGGCTATACAAAGGCTTCCTCTTGTGTCCCTCCAGGACCTGAATAGATTGGAAAGCAACTCCTAGCCCGGCTGCAAGTGCTAATGCCAGTGAACGCAAACTTAATGTAATTTTGGCCTGTATATGTTTATTTTTGCAAAGAAACCAGACATACAGTATCAAACACTAGGAGCTGAATGAAATAATACAAGCCGATTGCCCACACAGCAATCTTTTTATCAAATGGTTTGCCTTGAGCAGTTACAGAGTTTGAAGTCTTTTCTTCTCAAGCCAGCTGAGTTGCTCGTGGTCATTGGGACACCACTGTAAGAGGCAAGCTTAACAAGAATTTCATAAACGTTCTCACAATCCCTCTCTTTTAGGCAATACCTCAGTGAAGTTTTTCTGTTGAAAAGTACGGGTAAAATAGGATGACATAGAAAGTCGATTAGCTTATATAAAGCAAGAGTTGAATCATGCTAAAATCGAACAAGTGATAACTTGTCAATGGTCTTGTTACTTGACAGTGAGACCACTCTGATCATTACCTTGTAGCTAAATACAATTAAGAATATAGTCATAATAACTAGAAAAAGTACAAATCACTTATTTTATATCTCCTTACATGCACACAATGGTTATTTTACCTGAATATAAAGCTTATACAATCTATAGTTATGGCACTGTACAGTACAAGCATTTGATTTTGCGTTTTCATCACTCCCATTAGGCCTAAGACTGCTCCTTATCGGTAATATGCACATTGCTAACATCCTGCCTCAAAACACTTACCCAGCCCATTATGCCGAACTCCTGTCAAATGCTACTTCAATCACAATGTTAACCTTTCCATTATGAGTGCTACATTCTTGCATATTTCATTTTCTTAAAAGCTGCATCTCATCTAAATAATTCTATTTAACTATATACCACACAAATTTATATATCACAAATCTTATTTCCACATAATGTAAAAAAGCATTCTTTAATCCCCTTTACATTAATAACTGAAAGACATGGTTACTTGGGCAAGTGTGGCCTTTGATTATATTTTGTGACCCGTGATCTATACAGCCTACAGTCCCTTTTGATATCTGAATGACGTGCTGCAGTTTATGTTTTGAAAAAGCAGGCGTCCTGCCATAATAGACGGCTATGGAGAAACATGGGATGCTTTCAATGAACTGAACCAGAACTTTTTCTGTCAGGTTAAACTTGATAAAGTTGGCAGTGAAAAACGTATGCTCTCACATCAGACTGTGAGTTGTAGTGGTGGCAAGAAATTTAAATAATTCCACAGTGTTATAAGCAGGCATGTAGCAGGTAGGGAGTGTCATCTAAATTATGCAATATTTTTCACCATTTCCAGGGTATTCAAGTAGGATTGTTGAAAGTGCACCAACTGCCCAGTCAATCCATCTCCCTTCAATGTGGCAGCTCATCACCATCAGCCAATCAAGGTGACATCATCAGCACACTTCAGCAGTTTTATAAAATGATCACTTGAAGTGCAGTCATTGGTATTGGGGAGGGACACTCAAGATGATAACAGGCTGGGCCATTTAAAATTACACAATAGTTTAGTACTAATTGTTTTTTTTTAAATTATTCCCAGTCTACTATTTAATGTTTAATTTTTTGGGGGGGGGGGGGGTTCTGTTCCATTCTATTAACTTCTCATGTGCATTATTTTCAGAATCAAATATATTGTTCATATTGTTTTGGCAAGACAACCATTTTTTCAGGTATTATCTTTTTATACTAAATGACAAGCCATTGTCAGTTTAATTGTAGTTTCAAAACATCACTGACTACAACAGTGTAAACAATTAAAATGAAAATGAGTTAATAGAAAACAAAAGACTTTAACAGAGTGTCTTTAAAACAATATGTAGTACTTGCTTTTTGTTTTCATTTAATTGAGTTCTGCGGTGTTATTATGCTTTGTTTCTTAAGTAAAATTAAAAAAATGGAGTCAGAAGGATTCCCATCAATGTGGAATTTAGTCACTTTGATCCAAATCACAACACATGGCTAAATATAAAAATAGCTTTTCTTCTGTTTGCAAGGGTCTAACCTACCATCCTTAATAGTTACAAAGCTCAGACATACTCGAACAATCAAAAGAGAACACTTATATGATTACGTGTAACCTAACATGCAATAAATCTGTTAAATTATAACATTATAAGTACCAGTTAAGTAAGAGAACTGGTCATTACAATCCATAGCCAACTTGCTGAATGTGGGAGTCAGCGAGGTCAGGGCAACATGCAGGCAACTGCATGAGATGCTCATCTATGTGAGAGTTATGCTCAATGTACTTGATTAAGCTGATTGTGGAAAATGTTTCTGAATATCATTTCTAAGATGTTGTGAAAAGTGGATTTGTGCCATCTCCAGCTGAAATGTGGCTAAGTCAATCACAAACATTAGTATAGTGTGTTTAACAGAGCAGATCTTTGACATATTGAAGTACACTTGTTGCACATCTGAAGTCTTCAAAAAACAATGTGGACGTTTTTTGCCAGTTTTCTAAAGAATAAACACATTTCAGACTGTACAGTTGTTCTGACTTCCTTGTCACAAAATGCTGAAAAAGGTAGTTTTAAAATTAAAATAATATGACATTACATAGTGGGCTGCTTACATTTTACTCTCAGGCAAGATCTGGTCCACACGCTGCCTGTTGAATATCGCTGATATGGACAGAGATTAGAAAGGAGAGAAGACCTCCTGTTCAGGGTTAGGAACCCTGACTGACATTTGCTTGGCTTCATTTTCTCAGAAAGTCACTAATCCAAACACATAAACCATAATCTAAATTCAGACTAAGAAGTTTGCTAAGGAGAAGCTGGAATGATTATGTTAAATTCTGAACTAAAACCCAAAAGAGTAATCCTTGCATAAGTACTTGAAAAGTCTAACTTCTGCAAGATGTAGTGGAGAGCCATGTTACTGTATCTTCAACTGACCCATTGGCACTTTAAACCAATTGTATTGGAGTGGGTCAAAGGGACAGATTTGACATGCAGAAGATTTAGACATTTAAATGTCTTCATTTATAGAGGTAATTACCACTGTCATGTCATCAATCAGGATGGAAATGTTTTCATCTATTTCTTCCAAATTAGCACAGTATTTTAGCGTGAAGGGGGAGATGTTGTCTGGACCAGGAGCTTTATGACATTTCTGTCTCCAGATAAGCAAACAGTGTTCATAATCAGAAATGCAAAGGGGGAAGGAGGAGTTGGACAGCAAGGGAGCTAACTTAGATGGTTCAGGGACAAAAACAGAATCCTGAGTCATGGAGAGGTACTTCTCAAATATCCAGTAAAAACTATTTAGCTGATTGGGTGGAGATGGATTAGTCTGTGGTAAGGGATGTGAGTCTGTAACCATGGTTTGTGAAGTATTTCTGACAGAGCAGCAATCACTGTTTGAAAAAGATGCTCAAGCCTGAGATTACATCTATTTTGCCATCCTTGACTGCTTGGTCTAGTTGATACATTTTTACTGAAGCCTTATCTCCAATTTTGTAACCTTCTTCTTAACTGCTCATATTTTTTCAGATCTTTAGTAAACCATGGTTTGTCACTATTATATTAAATTATTATTTTTCTTGGTATACAGTTTTACTGGCAAAATCATATGTAAAATGTAACTGTGTCTGTATACTCCTCTAATCCAGCAGATGCATGAAAAAAGACAGTGACACTGCTTTGCCTTACTTTGGCACCATCTCTATTATAATTCACTTTGTTGTGAAATATTTATCTCTACATCCTGTTTTAAAAGAAAAGAAAAACTGACTATCTGCATTTATATTGCTCATTTCAAATGTTAATTTGCTTTCTTTGCTATCGTCATTATTTATGGAGGACACTTAATCAGAGTTAATAAATTAAACAAGATATGGTTTGATAAATGTGAAAACTGGTGATTTATGTGCAAAAGCAACGTATATTTTTCTTTTAAAATAAATAACTATAAATATGTTTAATTAGTGTAACAGCTGATAGTATATCTAATTACATAGTAAAGAGTCCCACTCTCAGTATTGTTGAATTTCTTCTAAATAACCTTTAAAATATAGTGTTTTTGAAGTTTTCATTCTGTAATCATATCGACACCTTTTCCTAGTAGTCTTTTCAGTGTAATAATTGAGGGAGGGCACCTCTAATGGTTCCTGGAGATGAGCCTGTCTTGCTTGTAAACTCTTCAAATGGTTCGAGCAGGCTTAAATTCTTTTCAGTGAACCTCTACTGGTTCACACTGACAGTAGCAGGCAATTCACAATCTCCAGTATATGGATTCAAAATGTGTTTTGGTTGTTGTATACTCTAAAATATATCTGTGTGCTAATTTATCTAGTCAATACTTCTTGTTGCAGAATTGTATTTGTCTGCCCCTGTTGTGCCTAGAGAATGTACATTCCAAAGGTTAAAATACACAGCTATTAATCGTCCATTTGCTACAGTATCACTTATGCTAAGCTGGAAGAGTGTATCCTCATTTAATGCTAACTGGAGCATAATTCTAACATATGAGGTAAACTAGGTTGAGAATCATCCTTCATTTTATATAATGGATATACTGAATAACTATACTTTTTCAAATAAAAAAGGTTGCTCTTCTTAAATGGTGATTATGTTATTAGTAATGTTGTTTGACTTTTGGCTGTCACAGTCAAAGTTTTACTTTTTAGAGATACCTTTACTGATAGCAAAGATGGAGGTACTGCTTTAGCACTTTTGCTGCTCTCATTGTATTTTTGAAATTCTGCATATGTATTAAATTAGTGTCTATGTAGTAATCACTTAAATAAAACAAGTCAGAGAAGCCTCATTTTAAAACAATTACTGACATGTGAAAATGTGCAATTCAGAAAAGTGTTCTTTTACTGAAAATCTAAACGCCTACAGTAATAACCAGAAGTGTTACAACAAAATTCAGATCTGTTCCTAATGTTGTAATCAGAATCCTACACTAAAAAGATAAAAGTCTGGAAACACCTTTTAGCCTCCAGTGCACCAGGTATTTCCTTGCCAATACAACCAAAGTTCACACACACTTTATGTGCACAAGCTTGATTACATTACACATCATGTGACCAGCAAAGGGTGCCATTGTCATAAAGATATGTTGGCGCACATAGAAAACAAAGCACAAAATCATGATGTACATCAAGCAAGATGAGCTCTTCTTCAACACTTTTCACTCAGGATGATCTTCCAATAGTATGCCTGCACTGAGTTTAATTCATGAAATTAGCTGTGTAAGGCCACAAATTATAAAACCAAACATCAATTTCATTGATCTCTGCACTACTGGTCTTAAAATTGTCATAAACGGGTCACAACATAAGGGTTTGTGGGATGTGCAGATACTATTTATTTACACGTTAGTCACAGCAGAAAATACATTCATTCATTCATTTGCCACCCCTTATCTGAGACTGGGTCGCATTGGGAACAGTCATACCAGTGAGGCCCATAGGTCCTTTTCCCCAGCCATATTTGCCCAACTTATGCTGTGGGATCCAAAGGCATTCCTAGACCATCTGAGATACAATCCTCCCTCTTAGCTGGTTGTGCCCGTAAAACCTCCAAACCACTTCAATTGGCACATCTCAATGCACAGGGTCATTGACTCTAATCAGTGCCTCTCCTGGATGTAAGGGAGAGCCTAGACACTTGTACCCACAACCTTAAACTTTTGGTCATTACCCAAAGCTCATGACCATAGGTGAAGGTAGGGGCGTAGATCGACTGGTAAATCAAGAGCTTCATCCTTTGATTCAGCTCCTTCTTCACCACTACAAAGCAGCATAGCAATTGCATAACTGTGATCACCGCACCTATTCATCTTTTGATCTCACCATTCCATTTCCCTAACTTATGAATAAGACCCAGAGGTACTTAAACTCATTCGCTTGAGAGCCTATGGCAGGAAATATGTAAAAGCAATTTATTTCTCAAAATTTTTAAGCCAAACAACTAGTCAAAATCATATTAACCATACTTAATGTTTAAGACAAAGCACATTTCTTTGGACATTAGTGAGAACGAATACAACCAGACATCGTTACCAGATTTGACAGGCACTTTACAGCCCAATCACAGTCAAAATCCCTCCCAGTTCTACAAAATCTAGCCAAATACTGTATTGATTAGTCTTTTTCAAGCAAACAAACTGGCATCCAAATATAGCTTGCTACCCCTAAGCTGCAAACATCTGTAAGCATCTATCTTTGGATTGTCCAATTGGTCCTTAATTTGAATAACTGGATAGGAAAGATACTTACATTTTGAGTGTGTTTCCTCCAAATGGCTGAGGTCAGAGGGTACAACTTACAGTACATCATTTTTAAATGGACTTCTTTAAGTAAATTACATAAATGGTAGGAAAAAAATATGAAGAGAGCTCATTTGGCTGTATATTTTGCATTTTTTTCTTTCAGGAAAAACAACATAACAGACAGTGAAGGCCTGTGCCCGTGTGAATTTGGAAAGGAAAAAAATTAAAAGGTTATATCCAAGCTGAAAAGGACAGAAGGTAAGAGACACGACATTTCCGCTGTATAGCCTTCACCAGGTGTGCTACCTAAACGTTAGGTCTCTTACTTCTTTTTCAGCTTGGATATAACTTTTATTTTTTTATATCTCATCGGAATAATACCACTAAACAGAAAGCAATACAATTACAAATGTCATGGTAAAATATAACACGTTTTGTTTACACAGGACCCGTCCTTTTAAAAAAATAGGCTACTAAATGCATAAATGTATTTAACAGTTTAATGGTTTATCATAAACATGACATTAAAATAAGAAGACTATGCTGCAGGCTTTAATGTTTGTATTGTCTCAGAAAATAATTGTCTTAGATTGGGATTATTTTCTGATACCTTCCAATAAATTATTTTTAAAACATTTTTATATTTTTTCCCACATGTTTACAAAACATGGTTCTACAATAGGAGAGTAACTTTTTCTGTACTGAAGTTTTCTTACATCTGCAGTCTTGTGCTTTAGTTTTTTAGATGGACTATTTTACCAGCCGTAATTGGTTGATATAGCTGTGACTGCAAGGTCATTGGTTGAATGAACTGAAACTATCTATGAAGCTGACAGGTTTGAAATTTCAAATGAAGGCAGTTGAAAACATTTTACATACATAGGTTAGAAAGAAAAAGGGCCACATTCACAGACCATAGGGGTATGGAAATGCAACAAGTCTTAATAACAAATAGACAAGTCTTAACAAAATCACGCATGGTCTCAAGAATAAGAACAACAACATTTATTTATATAGTACATTTTCATACAAATGATGTAGCTCAAAGTGCTTTACAGGATGAAGAAAGAGAAAAAAGAGAAAATATAAAAAATAAAATTAGGCAATACTAATTAACATAGAATAAAAGTAAGGTCCAATGGCCAGGGAGGACAGAAAAAAAAAAAAAAAAAACTCCAGGTGGCTGGAGAAAAAAACAAAATCTGCAGGTAATAAATAATAGCCCAAAATGTGAAGCAATTTTCCCCACACACAATGGATTTAAAAATAGCCCAATTAGGCTTATAGATGTGTACCAAGCAATTGCACTATCTACAGACCTCAAGCTAAAAATGAGTGAATCAGCCAAGAGGTTTAAATGTGCCCTTTTGCCCCACTCTTTATTCCATGATTGTAGACTAAAAGTAGGGTGAAGTATAAATGTACTACTGTGTACAGTGAAATAAAATGTGCAGGCACTATTTAGGGTTATGAAACATAGAGTATTTTCACAATAATTCAGAAACTTAATGTTAAACTTTTACAAATTTAATTTTCTACTGTTGAAAAATCTGCATAGTAAACCCATGAAAACTTTCACCCAAATTTTGATTTTTTCTTTATTTTTTAGAAAAGAGGCAACCTCCTGATGATTAACAGGCATCAATAACGTATGTTGGTGTAATTGTGCTTTTCAAGCCAGTTCCTCTGGCCAACTACAAAAAGTAGCTTAAGGCTTTTCAATCAAAGCAGCCTCCTCAAAAAAATTCATACATCTTACTGGCACAAAGCAGTTGATTGAAGCAGAGTTATGTTTGCAAACACCTGCGCATGAAAAAAGCAAATACATCCCCTCTAGGAGTTAAAAAGCTGTTCATTACAACACAGGTATCAAGAGAAGAAAGACACGTGCAGTAAGCAGATGTTTGGCATCATGTCCCATTGATTTCAGATCATAAGAGGCATGCTGGTTAAAACTGGCAGGCAGTTTTAGTTTAAAAAATGGTATTTTGTAAGGTTTAATTCAAACAGCACCAACATGATAATAGAGTCAATGTAATACAATTTAAGAAGATAACAATAAATTAGTTATATAAAAATGTGTTATTACATCGTGGACCATGATTATAACAGTTTTATGTGCAGGCTGGTAATAACACCATACATTTTATATTGTTTAATTTAAGCTTTGAACAACACTATAAGGACAAAAATATTGAGACACCTGACCATTACACCAACTAGGGACCTTAATGACATTGCATTCAAACACATAGACATTAATATAGAGGTGGTCCCGTCTTTGGAGCTATACCGTCTTTGACTCTTCTTGGAAGGCTTGCTACAACATTTTGGAGTTTTTCTGTGAGAATTTGTGCCCATTCATTCTGTAAAGTAATTATGAGGTCAGACACTGATGTTGGATGAGAACACCTGGCACGCAATCACCATTCCAGTTCATCCCTAAGGTTTTCAATGGGGTTGACGTCAGGGCTCTGTGTGGGAAAGTCAAGTTCTTCCACACCAAACTCATCCAACCATGTCTTTATGGATATTGCTTTGTGCACTGGGGCACAGTCATCCTGGAACAGAAAACTGCCCTCCCCAAACTGTTTCCACAAAGCGGGAAACATAGCATTGTTCAAAATGTCTGAAGGATTAAGACTGCCCTTCACTGGAAGTAAGGGGCCTAACCCAAAAAGTGAAAAATAGCTCTACGCCATTATCCCTCCTCCAGCAAATTTCACAATTGGCACAGTGCAGTCAAGCAGGTAACATTCTCTTAGCATCCACCAAACCCAGACTCACCCTTCTGACTACCAAATAGAGAAGTGTGATTTGTCACTCCATAGAACATGTTTCCACCACTCCATCCATTGCTTGACATTAGATTTGGTGATGTGAGGCTTGCATGCATCTGCTTGGCCATGAAAACCCATTCCATGAAGCTCCCGCCACACATTTTTTGTGCTAACATTAATACCAGTGGAAGTTTGGAACTCTTCAGCAATGGAATCAGCAGAGCATTGGTGACTTTTACACACCATGAACCTGCACCTTAGCAGTCGTTGACCCCGCTCTGTGACTTTACGTGGTTTTTCGCTTTGTGACTGAGTTGCTGTTGTTCCTAAACACTTCCTCTTTCCAATAATACCAATTAGAACTGACCATGGAATATCCGGCAGGGATGAAAGTTCATGGACCGTCTTATTGCAAAGGTGGCATCCTATCACAGTTCCATGCTTGAAGTCACTGAGCTCTTCAGAACGACCCATTTTGTTTCACAAATGTTTGTAAATGGACTGTATGGCTAGGTGCTTGATTTTATACACCTGTGGCAATGGGTCTGATTGAAACACCTGGAATCAATAATTAAGATTTGTGTCCCAATGCTTTTCTCCATATAGTGTATCTTCAAAGCAACTAAATTAGCTCTTTACCAGCAGGAACACACAATATAACAACATTTATTTCTATAGCATATTTTCACACACAGGATGTAGCTAAAAAGTGCTTTAAAAGATGTCAAAAAATTAGATAGATGGATCTAGATTCAGGTGTCCAGTAGCTCAAGCACATCAGTAAACAATTGTTACAAGTTATTAAAAAAAGGCAAGGAGAACAAAACATAAATAAATAAATAGTATAAAGTACAAATGGTCAGTTGATACAATGACGAAAGGTAGAGTGGCGACAAAGTCATGAATTACACGTGTTGACAACAGAGTGATAAAATCTCACTACAGTAGGAACAAATCATCTTCTAAAGTGTTCTGTTCTACATCACAGTGAGAGAAGATGACTGCTATGTTTACTTCTCTGACCTGCCAAAATGTTGTGGACAGGGTGACTGCTATTGTCAAGGATGGCCTGTACCTTCTTCTCCATGCACCTTTCCACCACAATTCCCAGTGAGTCCACAGTCCTACACAGCACTGAGCCAGCCTTCTTCACTAACTTGTCCATCCTCTTTGTGTTCTCATCCATTATACTGCCTTCCCAACACACGGCAGCAAAGAAAAGGACACTGGTAATAACTGTCTGATAGAACACAGACAGCATTTTGCTACATACATTGAATGATTTAAGTCTTCTGAGGAAAATCAACCTGCTCTGCACCTTTCTGTAGAGGACATCTGTGTTCACAGACCAGTCCAGTCTATCATCAATGTGGACACCTAGGCTGAAGGGGGAGTTTAGACATGCAGAAATCCACAATCATTTCCTTGGTCTTCATTGTGTTCAGAACCAGGCAGTTCTTATTGCTCCAGTCAATGAAAGCTCCAAGCAGATCCCTATATTCCCCTTACATACATTACTTACATCCCCTTACATTCCCCCCTTATATTACTTATACACACCACAATACCTGTATCATCAGAGTATGTCTGAATGTGGCAAAAATCTTATATTAAAACCTTATATTTGAAGTCTACTGTGTATAATGTGAACAGGAATGGGACCAGGACAGTCCCTTGCAGGCCCCCAACTTTGTTCACTATTGTCCCAGAGACACAGTTCCCAGTTTGACAAATTGCAGTTGTCTGGTCAGGTAGTTATGAATCCAGGAAGTGAAGGTGGAATACACACCCGTCCTCTTCAGTTAATCCTTAAGAATGGAGGGTTGTATGGTGTTGAATGCACTTGCAAAATCAAAACATATAATCCTCACACAATCGCCCAATTCATCCAAAAAGGAGTGACTCTAGTGAAGCATGTAGAGGACTCTGCACAAAGGTGCTCCTGGTATGCAAACTGTAGGGGATCCAGTGCATGCTGAACTTGTGGTCTGATGTGATGCAGAAGCTGCTTCTCCAGTGCCTTCATGATGTGTGATGTTAGGGGCACCAGTCTGTAGTCATTTATTTTAGTTGGTCGCCCAACTTTGGGAACCCTCAAAAGACTTGATGTTTTGCACAGAGCTGGGACCCTCCCACCTTGAAGACTCAGGTTGAACAATATCTATAGAGGCTCAGCAAGTTGATCTGCACACTCCTACAGCAGTCTGGGACACATACTATCTGGACCAGCTGCCTTTCCAAGGTGTAGCATCCTCACCTCATCTGCTGTGAAGAGCATGGGACTGGGGCCTGGTTTAGTAGATACTGCAATGTCAGGGGTGCAGCAACACTGAGGAGAAAAATCTGCATCTGCAGTGATGGAAAAAGGAACAGGTTACCCTTTCTGTGACTCCAAGCTGGTGCTGGACACTATATCAAACCTGTTGTTAAACAGGTTTAAACTCATTGGCCTTGTTCTCATCACCTCCTGTTGCCAGGCTCCTCGTCTATTTATAGCCAGTAATGGCCTTCATTCCCCTCCACACCTCTTTGATGTTGTTGTGTTGTAGCATCACCTCCAATTTTTTTTTATAGTCCATTTTTGCCTGCTTTAATCTCTTCTTCAGGTTTTGCTGTACCAGCTTAAGCTTCTCCCTGTCACCAGCCCTGAAAGCCTCATTTATGGTTGAGGAGTTTCTTGATATTACTGGTAATCCAAGGTTTATTGTTGGGAAAGCACCTGTTTTTGCTGGTACAACAATATCCCTGCAAACATGTATGTTGTCTGAAGTGCAAACACCTGCCCTGTCAATATTCATGTCTGTACCATTCTCCTGTGGCTCCTGCAGTATTTTCCAAACTGTGCATTGGAAGAAGTCCCTCAGAGAATCTCTGGGCCTCAGGTGTCCACTTCCTGAATGATCAGTTATAAATATAATTATAATAAACAGGCTGCCTGATTACAAAGGGTTAGTATACTGTACTGTACTGTATTCTGTGGTCTGATTTACCAAGTGACGATAATGCAGAAGCACTAATAAACGTCCTTAATGTTGGCATAACACAGTCCAGTGTTATAGTTCCCTTGTTGAACAGTCAACATACTGTGTAAAATGAGTCAATTGGGAGGAAATGTTGATATGATTGATGCAAGAAAAGAAAACAAATGAAGCAGGTAAGAAAAATAATAAATACAAAATAAATGAATATGGGCAAAATTAAAATAGACAGCATATTTAGCAGAAAGGTAGAGTCATTATATAAATCATATTTGAAGTCTCTAAGGATGACTATGATGATAAGGTTAGACAACTTGTACTGGGGCTACATAGTAGTAATAGTGTTGTCAGTGTTAGTCTGAGTGCGTCTTGTTTCCATCGTCCCGTTTGCTGTTTATGTGTGTGTCAGTGAATGTCGTTCCCGTAAAGGGAGACGGATGATGGAAAGAAACCGCAGCCCCAAATTGGAAAACACCTGTTAACTATCAATCAATTACATCCGGCACAGGACTATTTAAGCAATCAGGATGAAACGAGGAGGGGAGAGGAGAAAGAAGGAGACCATTTTTCACCACCATGAACCAACTTACTTGCTGTTTTCCACATCGCGCTTTTGCAGTAGTTTGTTTTCATTCCATCCCTCATCACCAGAGACCCCGGGGTCGGATTACATCATCCACCACGCGCCGAGGATTCACGGTGAGGTTGCTCCATTTTCCGGGAAATTCAAACAAATCACTTATCTCTCGTACAGTCATCCGTATTCAGGACAGTTTTTATGCCCGGACTCTTATTCACAATCATCAGCATTTCCGTATCCATTTATTTGTATTCATGTTTTGTGTTGTTATATGTTACTGGGACAAGGGAGGGTTTTGCTATTGTATATATGGTGTTGTCACTTTATTAGTTTGGTGGTGGACATACATAGTTATATATATTTGTGTTGTTCATATGGAATTTGCATTTTTGTTATTTCATTTAATATAATTAATCGTTTAATTTTACATATCTGCTTTTGTGTGCCTATGTTTAATCCGTCGATTGTGGGAAAAAAATTGTATTTGTTAGAGGTACGGCTTGATATTTAGATTCACCTCAGTAATTTATCTAGGCCACAGGTCTTGGAGGTGTAGCTGCCGGCTGGGTAAGGGGTCGGCCGTTACAAACTGAGTGGACAGAAAAAAAGCATTACATGGACTTTCAAACCTTAATTATCCTGATTTAAGTTTTCATTAGTGTGGCCTCTGATAGTCTAGCACCTTGTTGGGAGTTCCAATCTTGTGCCCATTGTTCCTGCAGGCAGTGTAAAGAAAACATACTTTATTTTTAGCCACTCCTTCATTTATCCATTCAAACCAAGGCTAACATCCTTCAGTTGTCTCAAGAAAATTATAAAGTAATACACTAGTGTTTAATGAAAAAGCAGCAGAAAACATAGCATGCTTAAACCTCATCTATCATATTTGAGCTACTTTACAATTCAATTTAGATAAAGCACTAATTACAAGTACAGAATTAAATATAAACACAAAAAAACTATGCTGAAAAAATTAACAGACAAGCAACATGCAAAATAATACATTTATTTATGCATGTATATGTAGCTGACTGCAATCTGTCTTTCTCTGCGTCGTATAAACGACTGTCAAGTCAGAGGCATGTAGGGTCAAAACAGAAGCTTTTATTTTCCTTTCCAAAAACAAAAAGGGAAAAAAGAACAGGGTGTCACATAAGTGGCTTCTCCCCTATGTCCCAACAGCATCCACCTTGCTTCTGGCAGCAGAGCCAAGAAACGTGGTGTATGCAGGTTGTGAGGTGTAACACTAATTAACGCCCGTACTACAACATATTATACAATCAGTATACTACCAACTATTTACAAGAATTAATTAATTTTGGGGAAGTTCATAAATAAAACAAAACAAAATTATAAGTAACATATTACACTTTGCTACATGCTCCTCCTTGAACTTCACCAAAATAATCAGGCACGAACAGCTGACTACCCCAACATACCCACAGCATGCAACATATGTGTTACCCAGTACACTGGGAAAGTGACTAAAGAAGATCGCACAACCCTTCTCAAGTACATTCGCACTGGGGGTGCCCCATACACCCCCCATCTATTTGACAATATTTCTTCTCAACTTAACAATACTCGTAGCATTGTCATCTGTCACTAAAACCAGTGTTTAATCTTTTACTTTCCCCAAAAGGTTACCATCAACACCAGCATCTTAAATGCAGCAATAATGATTGACAAAACAACTAATGGAACGCTTTTTAAATAGCATAATTTCTTGTGACATATTCTGAATCAACTGATTAACCGGTTTCACTACTCTACCCACCCTGTTTTTAATACCTGACACTATATTGTTTCCAATTGGATTTTCAATGACTGAACACCCACTGACATTGTCTGGATCCTTCACCAACTCCTGGCCCAACTCGTTCACCTGCCCACCTATCCGATCGTTGTCCACAATCTCGTCCTTCCTATAATCTGTCTAAATATTGATCTCCTCTTCAACACTATATCAATAGTCAGGTGACTCATTGGGATCAGAGGAGCTTAATACCCAATGGGCCGTTCTGTCAACTGAATTCACTTCAGTTTTCCCATCCAAAGTATTTGCCAACAACTCATCTTCAGACTCACAGCCAGACTCAGCTGACTCAACAACTGATGATTGATGGTCATCATTTTCAGTGTCCAATGGCAAAAAGTTAGCAAGCAGTAGAAGATTTCAATGCACAACCTTCTCTCTTCCACTACTAATGTTTTCAATCTGATAGGTATGGTGCCTTGGATTTCTTGCAATCACTACATAGGGAATAGACACCCAAATATCTGCTAGTTTCCCACACCCTTGTTCACTCTTGTTTGCTAGTAAGACATAATCTCCTTCAACAATCTCGCGACCCCTTTACTTTTCTGTCATAAAACTCGGCCTGGCACTGTTGACCTATGCTAGCATTGGCCTGGGCAGTAGTCATTGCTTCTTTCAGATTGTCTCTCATTTTCAGTGCATATTTATCATAATCAATAAGATTGCAATCCCTTTAGACATTGTGAAACATCACATCAACAGGTAGCCTTAGCACTCTACCAAACATTAGATAGAAAGGTGTTGTCTCATGTATGGTGCAATTGTATACAAAGGTCAATGTCTGAAACATCTGAGGCCAATTCTGCTTTGCCTTTGGAGGCAAGTCTCTAATCATGTTTCCCAGCATTCTATTAAAATGTTCTGCACTTCCATTTCACATAGGATGATAGGCAGTGGTTTTGAACTTTTCAACTCCAGACATTAGCAGTAGTTCCTGCATTAACTGACTTACAAAATTGGCTCCCAGATCGGAATGGATCCTCTCGGGAAAGACATAAACACAAAAGTACCTATCCCAGAGCTTACGGGCAACTTGCTTAGCCAACTGATCACGGCACAGAAATGCATGGGCCATCTTTGTAAAATGATCAGTAATAACCAAAATATCCATTGACTTCCCATGTGAATCTTCTGCTGACCAAAAATCTATACATACTAATTCTAAAGGGCTTGTGGTCCTGATGCTTTCAAGAGGGGCTCTACACTCAGGTTCTTGTGTCTTGCTTACCACGCAGCGTTTGCAGGACCTGACATACTCCCTGACATCACACTCTATATTTGCCCAAATGAATCTTTGCATTGTCTTGATGCCCTGTTTCATTATGCACTCCATGCAAAGCTTCTTTCTCCAGTGAAAAAAACTGGCCTAAAAACCTAATACTGCACCAAAGGAAATGAGATTTTTTTGGGGCCAGCCTTAGGCCGTGCTTACTTAACCTACTAAAAACAATTTCAGGTCTTTTGATGGCTTCTGCCTCATTAGGGGTAAAAATCAGCACATCATCAAGGTAACATAAAAATGTCAAAAAATTCTGTTCACCAAAGATATTCATCATCAGGTGCATAAAACTGGCTGGACTGTTACACAAACCTTGAGGCATTCTGTTAAATTCATGGAGAAACACTGGTGTTGTAAAAGCAGTTAGTTTCTTATGTCCTTTGTGGATTGGAATATTATAAAACCCAGATGTCAAATCCATTGTGTTGAATATAGCATTACCTTCCAGGGCAGCTAAACAATCAGACTGGTGAGGTAGGGGATGTGCATCTTTTACTCTGCGTGCATTCAGCCACCGGTAGTCAATGCAAACTCACAAGTCACCATTCTTTTTCCAAACAAGAACGTTTGGGGGAGCCCACTTGAAACAGATAATCAAACGGAGCAGGATACAGTAATCAGCATTACCAATGCAAGCTACACAATTATATTTATTGCCCAAATATTACCAAATCTCTATCTAAATCTCTATTGGCCATATAGTTTCGTGAAGAGGACTGCTTGTGTTCTGTTTTGTGTATTGTATTTGCTCCAATTTTTGACACTCATTGCATGCCCAAAATACCTGGAAGGGGGTCTCTCTTCGAATTGCTTGTTCCCAAGACTTTTCCCATTTTTTTCCCTACAAGAGTCTTTTTTTGGGAGTTTTTTTCTTGTCTTCTTAGGAAGTCAAGATTGGGGCTCTCTCAAAAAACAGGTCCTGTTAAAGCCAATTAATGCATTCCTTGTGTGATTTGGGGTTATAGTTATACAACAAATACATTATTGTTTTGGTTGTTATTAAACATTTTACTCACTTAATCACGCTCTTGTGATCACTAGATTTGTGTTTTTGCCTTGCTGTGCTTTATCCTTAAGCAGAATTAGTATGTTTGCTTTTATTTATTTAGACACATGGAACCTCTGGCTAGAAGCTGCTTTAGAGCTTGCTACAATGATACTTAAGTACCTTCACTAGTCTAAGTCAGCATGTGCTATTCTGTTAATATACAGGAGTGGGCAAAAGTAATTTTACAGTTGTGAGTACATGAAAGAGTTTATTCTTGTATTATTATTTATTAATTATTGTATTATTTGCGTTGTGTTCTTGTTCTTCTTATTATTCTTATTATTATTGTTATTAGCAAGTAGACAAACAAGAATGTGTAACAATGGAGGCTGGCAATTTGAGCACTTATGAGATTGTACCTAAGTGCCACGTGCCTTTGTGATAAAGCTACTGAGTTAAAGCTAGTATCTATCTATCTATCTATCTATCTATCTATCTATCTATCTATCTATCTATCTATCTATCTATTGTAATAATCATAACCTACATGTCTTTTTCCATACAAACCACTGTAAAGCTACTTTTGCCCTCCCCTGTATTAGGACAATACTGTTTGCTTATTGTTAATTTATCACTATTAGCTGAGGCTTTAAAGATTAAGGAATTTAAATAATTTTATTACAATGACAGACAAGGCTGAAGTTATAGTAAGTATTATTTCAAAGCTGGCTAGTTATTCATGCAGTTCAATGGAGAAGGAAAATTATATTTTAAATGGCTTTTCATAATTTGTACTACTTTCTTTAATCTGAAATTTAAAAGGAAAAAAAAATTCTAACTTTTAATTTCAGTCATAATGGTATTGAGAAGTAATGAGGAAAAATAAAATTGCAACATTTACCAGGTGCCAAATCAAACAGGGCATTTAAAGGATTGTCTGTTTCCCTGTGTGTTCTGCAATAAACAATGCTTTATTGCTTGGACTAAACCTAGAAAAAAAAAGAAAAAAGAAAAAAAAACCAAATACACATAACTATTAGGAAATGCTTTTAATAACGCATAACTCTTGGGATTAATAAAGTATCTATCTATCTATCTATCTATCTATCTATCTATCTATCTATCTATCTATCTATCTATCTATCTATCTATCTATCTATCTATCTATCTTATGGTTATTTCAAGTCATTTAAAGTATTAATATTTAGAATAAATTTGTAAAACTTTAAAAAAGGTTTAGTGGCTTATTGATGAAAGAAACCTGTGTCATTTATATATAAAGCCCATTTAGTTTATACTTTCTAAACAATAAAATTGGTAAAATACTGTAAATAATAGATGCAACGATGAGGAAAATGAATTAATTAAAAAAGAAAAACAAAGCAGCATATCTTCTACTTAACTAAAGATAAGACATTCAAATTGTCAACCTTGTGTGCTAACGGCTATTTAATTCTAGGTAAGAAGCAATGGCTGTTGAAAATACATGTGCACTGGCCCATTTATAATGAGCAAAAATCCTTTATTGACATTGAGGTAAATGGGAGAAAGATGAAGTTTGCATTGAAAGGTTTTTAGGTGGAAATTTCATTCACTGTTCAAATTAATTGGAATGATCTATTTTCTATTAGCTATTATAGCAGTTTCCAATGAAAATATAGAATAAATGCATAAAGTAAATTAAAATTCCACAACTAATGTGAGATGAAGGGATGACCACCAATTAATATCGTGTTTAATATTTTTCATTTGTTCTGCCAAGATATGATGTTAGGAACTTTGGTAAATGTTTTCCTGGTTTAACAAACTTTTCCTTTGTATTGTTTATTTTTCTTTGTGGATTTTGAATAGTGTAGAATTTAGTTTCACTTCTGTTCTTTACTTTTGGTTTTAGACATTGTTATTTAGTTTTTCTTTAGGGTTTGAATTTATTGTGATGCCATCTTGTTTTTCAGTGGATATTACCATTTTAAGAATTGTCACAATATATAATCTTGTTGTTAAGGAGAGTGACTTCAAGGTCATGGCACATGATATCATCAGCATGACTAAATTCAAATCAGTTTTGCGTGTGCATCTTCATCCAAGTTTGTGAACAACAACATTTATTTATATGGCACATTTTAAATATAGAGTCCAAAGGGTTTTACAAGATGTAAAAGAGAAAATTAAAAGGAAAGAGAATGCAAATGACATTAAGAATAACAATGAATAAGTAACAAAGAAAAATCCATCCATCAATCAATCAATCAATCAATCAATCAATCAATCAATCCATGCACTCCTATAAAACATAGATATTTAATTAGTGGATGAGTAGCATCCTTATATACAATATCATATTGTAATTCTCTAAAGACCAATCTGGTGATAAGTTCAGGTGGCCAGAAGGACAGAGGGGTTGGGAGGATGTGTTCATATTGCATTGCTACACCATAAAAAAAATATAAACTTAAGCTGGACAAAAAATAAAATTTGCAGAGATTCCGAGACCTAAATTCTACCCTACTCCCACTAAGCATTCTACCTACCACAAATATGCTTCAATCAATCCTCATCGTTTCCAGGCTTCATCTGAGAGGATTCAATGCAGTCAGTCTCATGGACAACTGAGGCACCCGCCTTCATTCCAGCATCACAGATGGATACACAGTGCACAGTAATTCTCGCAGTGTTATAAGTTCTTAGGATTTAGACAGAAACTTCTGTTTAATGTTCTGGTTAGGTCTTTCTATTCTCATTATGATTTTCAAGTTATTGATCCTTGTCATGTGATAAGACCTTGATTTTAGTCGACTTCATTTTGTGGTTCTTGCTGTCATTCTTCTTACTTATTCATCAGGCAGTACAATAGGGAACCCATGAACGATCCTCCAGACAATAACTTGTCTAATTCACTAAGGAATATATTCTGGGACCCTGGTGATTACACTCCAGATTTTTCTGAATTTGAATCTCCTGTCGCCTGCTACCTTAATAAATCTGATAACTTTTTAAAAAAGAACTTCAGGAAACAGTATACGCCTAGATGTAATTTTAAAATGATAAGGGAATGTCATCTTACAGGTACCTGGACCAAATTTTTAAGAAATATATTTCTTCAAACTGTATTTTAGAGATAATTTGCCAGAAGGTATCCTTAGGTGGAGTTATGCATAAGGTCTCTCAAAAAATGCAGATATTGGGTAATTTTAGGATTTGTTATTTTTTGTGTGGTCAGGTGTGATACAAAATTTTCAAAAGGCATGTCAGGTCCAGGTAAAAACTATTTTGAGAATACAATCACAAAGTATTGTTGCTTTCTGTTGTTTTTTCCCCTTCTCTTTGAGACAGCAAGGGGAAAGTTTAGTCAATACTGGGAAGGAAATGAAATGAAATGCCCTTCACCTTATTCTCCATCAAATTACAAATAATGATTCTTGTATTAGGTGTGATATACTGGGATACTTTGGATTCATTATTGATAGAGAAAACAAAAATATAAAAGGATATGCTACGTAAAAAAACTGCTAAAGAGTATACGTTTTTGGCAGCCGCAGAGTAGATACGTGGTCAATGAAAAAACTTATTGACCATTATGCCATCTATGACACTAAACTTGAAACATTTTTTTCCGTTAAATAAGGACCTTAAAGTGCCAACAAATGAGAACAAGGACCCTCCCCCACACAGACACTCACACCTACAATCACACTCACACCAATCACACACTGTGATCAATTTATAGGTTCATATGGTCACAGAGTACAGTGGAATTCTTATTTGCATGTGCTAATCAGTATGCAGCACGGTGCTCTTCTTTGACGCCATAATTTATGAGTATATTTAGCCTGCCCATTTATGGAGATGTCAGAGTTAAAAACTGAAATACTCATGCAGAAACGGGGATCACATTGGGAGCGATTTGAATCCTTTAGGCTGAAACTGTGAAACCGCAATGGTAACCAGTGTGCTACCATGGCACCACAAAACAGATTTAAACACATAGTGTAGCAAAACTGATGAAAAATGCACCAGTGGCTTTAAAATTTAGAGGTTTTACATTTTTATTATTGAAAATTATTTTCTCCATGTTCGTAATGAGAATGTCACGATTTAAGAATTGGTTGTTCTGATTCTCCTGTAGTCAATAAATTGAATTCGGTTTGTATTGATAACCTACTTTTGTAGAGTTCTTTTTTGCACAATCCTGATCAATTTCAGAAATATAAATTTAGATCTAATTTGTAATTTAATTTATGTGAAACATGTGAAAGTATTTATGTGCTCAGATATGTTTAAAATATTCCCCAAAGTGCCTTTAATATATCCCTGTAGGTATGTTAGCCACTACAAAAAAAGAAACAAATCAGTCAGTGTAGAAATTTATTTAATAACATCTTCATAAGCTATTCTATTTAGAGATATATTAGCAGTACTGGCTTTGCAGAACATACATAGCAACCTCATACACTGCACTGACATTTTTTGGCCTTTGATTACTATTGCTTGCAATGCTAAAACTTTGAGTGTTTGCTTTGTTTTTCTTGGTTTCCTAGCAATTTTGTTTCTCAACTTTAGATTCTGGAGCATGAAGAGTAATAAGGGATGCATGTTGTCTCAGCTGACAAAGACTGCCAATTTCTTAAAATGAGGGAACTCTTGTGTCTGTTTCATGGTTTGTGCAACCTGGCTCTTCCAATGGCATTTTGGGAAATTGATGTTTAGGAGGACATTTTGTATTGTACAGTATATCATAGGGAGCTTAACAGGAGCTTGAAAGTGCGGTACATTTTGAATAAGTGAGGGATTCTTAAATTAAAACACTACTGATAAGACAGATTGTTTCTAGTGTCTGTGCCTTACAAGCAGATGAGGACATCAAGTGAGATTGTTAAGTAATGAGAAGCAAATGGGAAGCAGTGTTCCTAAACTGAATGTACTGTACTTGATTTAAGATGTAGTTTTCATCAGTTATGGTTACATGAAAATAAGTTGTTATTGATTTAAAATGTAGTTTCATCAGTTAATGTAAAATTAAAATGTATTGTAATTGATTTAAAATGTAGCTTTCATTAGTTAGCTTAACATCAAATTGTATTGTAATGAGGGGTCAGGAGGGGAAACAGAAGGGGAAAAGATTGGGGAAGAGGATTATATTGGGGCAATGGGGCTTCTGAGAGGAGTTGTGCAGTAATAGTTCAGTTGGACCTTGTCAACCATAATGTGAAATGAAGAAGAAAGAATTTACCAAAGAAAATCTTTTAGTGAGAGTCACTGTAAAATCGCTGGAAAGGGTTGTGTGGTGCTCCTGATATCTATGCAAAAGGATAAAGGTCCAAGTCTTTAGAGTCCTGGTGCTTCCTGTCTTGCTATATGGTTGTGAGACATGGACGCTATCCAGTGACCTGAGACAAAGACTGGACTCCTTTGGTACTGTGTCTCTTCCGAGAATCCTTGGGTACCATTGGTTTGACTTTGTGTCGAATGAGCGGTTGCTCATGGAGTCCCGAATGAGGCACATTACCTGCATTGTAGAGGAGCGTCAGTTACGGCACTGCGGCCATATGGCTCAATTTCCCCGAGGGTGATCCAGCTCATAGGATCCTCATTGTTGGGGACCTGATTAGCTGGACCAGGCCAAGGGGTCGCCCAAGTAACACCTGGCAGCAGCAGATAGAACGTCATTTCAGGAGGGTGGGAGTGGGCCAAGTGTGTGCCTGGGGGTTTGCCAACCGGGATCCCGAGCTGTTTTATTGCATGGTGGGTGTGGCAACGCACTGTATCAGTGCATGCTCCCCAACTTGACTTGACTGTAGAATTGATGAACAATACAGTATTAATGTGTTACTTTCTGTGTTTTCTTTACATATATACTGTACATATTTTCCTTTTGTTAATCCTTGCCTTAGTTAACTGTTTTGGTACATCATGTGTAAGGTCAAGTCTTATTACTATTTATCAATTTTATTTCTAATTAAAGTTTCACAGGGCTAGTACTCGACAGCCTAGACTTAAGGTGACATTAATCTTCCTCTTTTGTATTACCAACAAGAAACTGCAGAATATGGTAGATGAATGAATACATAGTTAACACATATAATCCATGATACACGTCTGTACTTAATTACTATTGGCACAGAAGGCTGTCCTTAAAGTGATGTAAAATTGCTGTTTATTTTACTCTCTCCTGAAGTCTGCTTTGTCACTAAATTCTGAAGCACTTAATGTACTAGTTTCTCCACAGATCCAGTAATACCAAGATATATGTGTGCTGTGGTCAGCTGCAATAATAAAAAGCTTGCCTTACTCATGTACAGTATAGTGCTTTATGAAGAAATGGCGATTGAAGTTGCAGCTGCCTCTTGTAAATAGAATGGTCAGCAGTAGTACTCAGATCTGTTTCCTTTTGATTTGTAGAAGACATCAAAGTAGATTATTTAGAGGTCACAAAAGTGTGGACACACAGCACAAACCATCTGACCTTTTCAACTTAACAAAACAACTACACATTTTCACAGATCAAATACTAGAAAGAAGTAAGAGACAAACCACTAAAAGGATGTGTCGGAACATGCTTTAATGTTCACTTTCATGTTAGGAATTAAGGGCTTTCAATTCATTGAAAAAAGCATGTTCAAGGTGTTGCCAAGGTGTCTGAATTCCCTTTAGACCACATAAAGAATCAAAACTAAACTTTTCTTTGTTATGTCTTGCATGAACAATGCAATTCTTTGATGGCACAGCTGCTACAACTAATTTCTGTAGAAGAGACGGTAACTGTTGTTCACAAACACATTTTATTTGACTTGAAGGCTGTCAATCACATTTTATGGAACAGTTCTTTTCATCATGAACTTTAACTGAGCTCACATACAGACAACATTTTTCTACTTATGGTGAGTAAATGGACACTTTAAAATGCCAGCCAGCCTTTATTATACGGAAGTTTCTTAACTTAATTGAGCGCTTTGAGTAGTGAGAAAAGCACTATATAAATGCAAGGAATTGTTATTATTATTATTAATTTCAAATAAGGGCTCTAAGGATTGCAAGAGACCTGCAACTTTAATGTTTTACCTTTGATTAATTAGCCATGAATTTACTGGTGCCTTATTCTAATACTGCATCACCCTGAGATTTGATTTGCTGGTACTGTTATAGGTGTCAAAAGGAAAACAAAAGTAATAGCTGTCTAAAGACCCGTTTACTCTTTGTGAGCTGCAAAGGTACATAAGAGTCCACATGACGTAAATGTTACCAGTGGTCATGTTGTGCAGACTTGAGTTTTGTGTCCACGCAGTTCTATGCACGATGACTCCACAAGCACAAAACCACAAAACTTGAATGTGTTCAAAGAGAAGTTCCAGTGCTCATGCATTGAATAATTCTTCATCAGTGCAGTGCTGAGCACACATGATTGTACTATAAACAGAACAGGGTACACTATAGTGTCTTTGACGTGCAGTGTGCAAAAACAATTTAAAGCATGCAAAAAGAAGCTATAAAACACAAACATAAATTGGAAATGCAAAAAGTAAATCAGAGAATACAAAAACAAATTAAAAACATAAAAATACATCATAATATACAAAAATAAATTGGAAATGCAAAAACAAATCAGGAAAAATAATTGAACAAATGAAAAAAATTAATCAGAAAACACAAATGGAAATGGAAAACTGCAAAAATAAAGAAGCACAATAACAAAGTGGATGCACAAAAACAAATCAGAAAACACAAAGACAAAATTAAAATCAAAAACAAGTCAGAAAATACTACTACTACTACTGCTACTAATCCTCTTTAATAAAATCCCTGTGTGCGTCCATGTGACCGTGTGTGTGTGTCTTCTGGTGAAGTGTGCATGCGCGGGGCACGGTGCGATGCTTCAAAGGCCGCCTGACGCGTCACACAAGACAGAGAGGGCAGGACCTATAAAATATTGCGCGGCCGATCCAATCGGATTTCGGTAAATGAGGTAAGACCTAAAACACAATGCATGAAAAATCCAATCGGGTACTGAGATGCGGAGACCAGCTTCCCCAAAGAGGTGGGATTAGTGTCTGTTGCTGTGCAAGTGTTCACTCTGAGGATGTCAGATTTGCGATTAACAAACTTAGCCCGGTAAAGTGTAAAGTGTTTTCCTAAATATACGAATTTTCATGATATAACAATAGGATGACTTTTAAAAGTAGATTTATTTTCGCGCACATAAAATCCGTTGCTGGGGAGACGCCATACATACAATAATCAGCTGCACGCCGGCACAGATTAAAATACTTGCTGGAGAGACGTATTACTGTGAGAGAAAATTAAAGGCACACAATACAGTGACGCATATTACAGCCACATACAAGCCAGTATTACTGTAACAGAAAATAGACAGTCCTTTGCCATTTAATATAGACTGTTCCTACTAATGTTTATGCACTACTATTCTAGCGCCCATTATTGTAACGGGCTTAATGTTTAGTGATAATAATAATTTTTACATTTATAGAGCACTTTTCTCACTGCTCATAGCACTTTGCAAACTCCATGCAGGGATGACTTGGGACAGGAACCCATGTTAAAACACAGTTGAAAAGCTGTGATTGAATAATGATTTACTTTCAGCTCTCACTCCTTTTCCATTTCAAACTGGTTTGGGTGCTGCTGTTTTCATTTGCATGCTTCCCAATTTGTCTGCACAGTCTTTATTTTGTTTGTGTGCTTGTTTTGGATTTATTGTTTTTCATTTTTATTTGCATTTTCAATTTGTTTTTGTGTTTCTAACTTTATTATATCATAATTTTTTGTGTTTTCTGGTTTGTTTTAGTGTTCTCTGTGGGTCAGTTACTGTGTCCTCAAGATAGCACTGTACTAGATGCAGATCAAGACCAGACTACACAGTACGGTACTAATATGAGACGATCTTCAGGTCTACATGCAGTGGCAGTGAACAGCGGAACAAGACTGATACCAAGTTTAACTATTCTACAGCTAGTCATGTTTTTGTTTCATGTTTGTCCTCAGTTTACTCAGTGGCCGTCTGCTTGCATGTTAATGGCGGCACACCAATAATTAATGTTGATCTCTCTCAATTAACTATGTGCCAATATACATTCCTCTTGATTTAAAAGGACAGAGCACAGGGAAAAAATACATTCTTGTGAACTTAATTAAAGGCAATTGCAATTGTAAGCTATATTAGCATGAAATGAAAGTCACCGTTGTTATTATAAATGTTTTCACTTTAAGTGCGTGAAAAGGCCATTAAATCCCTATACAAAAAGTACTGAGGACAAAAGGTAAACATTTGTTGAATCATATCTGAAGCAGAATTGTATCTCTGTTACTTCAGGATGACCTAGGTGCATGTCCTGGGGCCTTGGTATATGCCAAAAAAGCAATACTTGCATTTTTCTGCTCATGCAGTACATCAAGCTCTTCTATGCAAAACATGTAACTGGTTAATCATATATTAGATCATTGACCTTAATCTGATATAAAAGTGACTGCTTGCATAAATCTCCAAGGACATTTTATTATTATATATGATGTGCATAGAGTGTACTTTAAATATTTGAGTGTGACACCCTGGAGTCTGGGGGGGAGTTCTTAATTTGTTTTTTCTGTACTTTATTTCCCAATTACATACATCATCCAGAACAGTTAACACTTATCATTCATTATGTGCCAAACTTTCCCTAATAACCAAAAATAATTCAACTGTCACCAAAGTGTAAAAAAACACCTTGAAAGAGTTATTCATTGCAGTACAAACTTTACAATGGAGCACAAGCTCTATATAATACATATTGTGAGAGATCTCATATCATATCTGGAAAACACACGCGAAAATACCTCCATGACTTTCTGAAGAGATATAGAATTAGAAGAAACTGGAAGCCTCTTTCAATTTCATATAAAATATGTTTTTGATAGTTTTTATGGCATATTTGCTCTTTTTCATGTCTATAATAGTCTGCAGATTTTATTTTGTAACATTACCCACCATACTAACCCATTAAACCTGTACACATTGTGTGAATTTCCCTTTGGGGATTAATAAAGTATCTATCTCACGCGTCGGACAAACTGGTGAGGAAGGCAGGCTCTATTGTAGGCATGGAGCTGGACAGTTTGACATCTGTGGCAGAGTGGCGGACGCTGAGCAGGCTCCTGTCAATCACGGAAAATGCACTGCATCCACTAAACAGTATCTTCTCCAGACAGAGGAACAGCTTCAGCAACAGACTGCTGTCAATGTCCTGCTCCACTGACAGACTGAGGAGATCGTTCCTCCCCCACACTATGCGACTCTTCAATTCCACCCGGGGGGTAAACATTAAAATTATACAAAGTTATTGTCTGTCTGTATACCTGCATTGTTATCACTCTTTAATTTAATATTGTCTTTATCAGTATGCTGCTGCTGGAGTATGTGAATTTCCCCTTGGGTTTAATAAAGTATCTCTATCTATCTATCTATCTATCTATCTATCTATCTATCTATCTATCTATCTATCTATCTATCTATCTATCTATCTATCTATCTATCTATCTATTTCTTTCTTTCTGGTCCAGGTTAGAACACAACTTTGTTTCTCTTCCATAATTCCATACATGTGTAGTCTTCCACTGTTTCAATATTATATCTTTATGATGGAGATGTCCCCACAGAATTTTAGAATATGTTTTACTGTGATTAGTGCAATTTTCTTATAATTCTGCATGGAACAAGATGACATATTCATACAAATAAATTTAATACTCATGTGACTTTTCAAAAACAGTTGTTTCTGAGTAGGGCCTCAATTTGGTTCTGAGTTCTGAAAATACATCCATACAAAGGTCAGCATCCAATTAAATTTTACTTCAGGTCACCATCCAAAATGTACAGAGTAATTAAACAAAGATCTGGAAAAATATTTGTTGTATAGTCAGTGTAGCAAAATCTAGTTGGAAGTGAATCTTCCACTTGCTTAATTCTCAAGAAATGCTCTTATGACTACAGATTCAGGGATGTCATCACTAGAATGCTTATATGATTACAAACTGCTTATGCTTCAAATAGGTTTAACCTCTACTTCTGTTCCAAATTCCTCCTTCCATATGGAAATTGATTGAGATTGCAAACATGAGGTTCAACATACTGTAATTTATATTCAAAAAGTTATGTTACACGCATATTTTCTGGTACACTGGAAGGTTTATAGTCCTGAAGATTTGAACCTCTGTTGATTCATTCTAGCTAATTAATTTTGTTGTTAAAATTATCTTTCTAATTATTATTATTATTATTATTATTTTATGGAAGTCGTGGTAGCATGTTAGAAGGCATTGATATTTTGACAATTTACTCTGATCACAGAAACCGTTGTCTTAGATTCTAGTATTAGGCAGGCTAGAAAATGTTATTTTTTCCCTGTTTTGGCCATTGATGCTTCTTTAGAATTACTGCTAAAAGATCTTTATATTCCAGTTCTCGTGAAACTTATTATTAAAACATTAGAAAATTAGCAATATTACAATGAGAACAACCTCCTCCATCCTGTTCAAATACATTGTCCAAAATAACATTAGGTTGAAATCTTAAGGTCCCTAAAGTCCTGCTCTTCACCACACTACATGGTAATTTATTCCATTTGTCATTGGTTCTTTCTAACATTTTTGTGAAATCTGTCCTTAACAAGTTTGCAACCATGTCTCTTTGTTCCTGTTGCAAGTAACAACTGGGCTCTACAGAATAATTCCTTTTATAGTTTTAAACACTTTGATCGTTTCATCTCTTAATCTCTATTTGCTAAAACTGGAAAGGTTCAGCTCCTCTAGTGTCTTCTCATAGCTCATACCTGTTAATCTGCCTACTCACTCTTTTCTGGTCTTTCTCTAGGGCTGATATGTCTTCTTTGTAGTATGGAGACAAAAACTGAATGCAGTACTTGAGGCGAGGCCTCACTAGCGCATTACATAACTTAAGAATAACCTCTCAACACTTACTCCATTCATCACGATATATAACCTAACATCTTACAAAAGGAACATCAATTATAAATAAAAGATGGGAGACACTATTCTACATAAAGCAGCCTCTGAAAACAATTTAGGGGTTTACATTTACAAAACATTTATAGATACAAAGCAATGTACAAGATTGGTTAAAAACACAAATAAAATTATAATGGATGAATAAAATAAAGTGAGTATTATGCTATCTTGTGCTATACCAGTCACTTTTACCAAAGTATGTTTTGCTCAATATTTTGCCTCTGGGAATAATCTAAAATGTTCAGGGCCTTATATTATGTAACAGTAATGTCATTTCAATAAAGAATGTCTGATCAGTTTGCACCAAGTAGAGTATAACTTCATTAAGCTGGTACTGTAACATTTTTGCCACAGAATTTATAAATGTTTTAAACAAAGAAAGAGAGCCGTAACTTGAACAGATCCACAAATCATTCTGGTTTACCTGCAGAGTAGCCGCAGTTGTCATTTTTAACAATCGTTGTCAGCTAAACAACAATAGATAAAATTTTGAAAATAATCCATCTAATCTGGGGTATTACCTTTTTATAGTGAATTGACATTTTTCTAAAGTATCAGAATACCTAAAATAACTCTTCTCTACAGTCAAGGAAGGCAAATTAAGCCCAGAGAGAGATACATTTGTGTTTCTGCATCAGTTTTCCCATGATCAAAAGTTATGGTCTTACTGATGTGATAAAGGAGAACAATTCTTAACTCTCCAAGTGATATGATTGGAGTTTGATTTTATATGAAAAATAGTAGTGATGTGTTGCTTACATTTGCTGCATCTTAAATTCAGCTTATCTTAGAAAGGAAATATTTAATATGTTTAAATGCCATTATTCTGAAATAATTTGGTGGATCTATCTATCTATCTATCTATCTATCTATCTATCTATCTATCTATCTATCTATCTATCTATCTATCTATCTATCTATCTATCTATCTATCTATGAAACAAAACACAACCCAATCAAATAAAAATAATATACTGTAGAATGTACAATAGTATGCTCCAAAGACACTCCATTAAATTCAGAACTAAAAACCCAATGTCTGGATTTAAACAGTTTTGTGAAATGGCGTGGAGATTGCTTTTTCTTTTTAGTTTTCACAAGTAACATGGGAAACAAATAAAATTGTGTTGTCCCTTATGACTCACCTTTGGTGCTTCTGAGTAGAAAGGAAGGTTCTTAACCCAACCAATGTTCAATAGTGCAATACATTACACAGGTCTGCAAAATGAAACTCATAAGCTATTGTTTAAATTGTGAATATTTATTTTTATTTCCATTAACGAGCACAATAAAAAGGTAATTAAAATATTTCCATCATGTCACATTTCAGTACAAAATTAAAAAGATTTACAAAATTATTTTAAATGAATTAAACATGAAAACATTTATTCAACCTAATATTTTTAAATATATACTGTATGTGAAGAAAACAATACAAATTCATTGACTTGCTTATAACTTCTGTAGGGTTTGCCACCTCTTAGTTTTCTTGGTCCAAACTTACATTTGGTGGCCCATTGTTTGTACACTTTTCATAGTGTGTTGCTATATTCAACATAATACTGACACCTCACTATCGCTGGTACCTTCTTTTCATGTCCTTGATATCCTGATGGAATCCTTCACCCTGCTCTTCACTCACTGCTCCAACATTTTCAGGGAAAAAATTCCAAATGTGAATCCAAACATTAAACTTTGAGACTCATGTTGCAACCTGATGCTTTTAACTAAAGTTGTAAATTTTTCGCAGTTTATAATTTGGATTATTATTTTTACCTAAAAACGTATAAATTACTTCTTTGAATGGCACCCAAGCTTCTTGTTCCAGGATGCTAGTCACCCAACAATTTAATCATTTTTTTAATATCAGGACTTCTTTAAATTTAGCCTCAGACAAACCTGCAGACTTTTAAAAAAATACATTAAGCAGGCTACATTTTTTTAGGGCTTTGATAAACTGCTTCATTAAATCAAGCTTAATTTGAAGCAGCACTTTATCTGGAACGACCAAGTTAGGTCTAATGATATTTTTGGCACCATGCTGTAGCTTTTTTTCTATCTGGCCATTTCTTCTGAACCCAAAGTAAATTATTGGCTCTACTGCCTCACTCATGAAGAGACTGCTGAACCAATAAAATGCAGAGATCTTTCAAGTCCCATATATGAACTAAACTGCTCAAAAAAAAAATAAAGGAACATTTTGAAAACACATCAGATCTCAATGGAAAAGAAATCATGCAGGATATCTATACTGATATGGACTGGGTAATGTGTTAGGAATGAAAAGATGCCACAAAATTTGATGGAAATGAAAATTATCAACCTACAGAGGGCTGAATTCAAAGACACTCTGAAAATCAAAGTAAAAACATGATGCTGCAGGCAAGTCCATTTTGCAGAAATTTCATTGCAGCAACTCAAAATCATACTCAGTAGTTTGTATGGCCCCCACGTGCTTGTATGCATGCCTGACAACATCGGGACATGCTCTTAATGAGACGACAGATGGTGCCTTGGGGGATCTCCTCTTCGGCATCGGATGGACCAAAACATAATTTACCAGAGGTGTTCTATTAGATTTAGGTCAGGCAAGAGTGGGGGCCAGGAGGAACCCAGGACCCATTGCACCAGCATAGGGTCTGACAATGGATCCAAGGATTTCATCCCGATATCTAATGGCAGTCAAAGTGCCATTGTCTAGCCTGTAGAGGTCTGTGCGTCCCTCCATGGATATGCATCTGTGAAAAGCACAGGGCGCCAGTGGTGGGCTGTGAGCACAGGGCCCACTAGAGGACGTTGGGCCCTCAGGCCATCCTCATGAAGTCAGTTTCTGATTGTTTGGTCAGAGACATTCACACCAGTAGCCTGGTGGAGGTCATTTTGTAGGGCTCTGGTAGTGCTCATCCTGTTCCTCCTTGCTCAAAGGAGCAGGTACCGGTCCTGGTGATGGGTTAAGAACCTTCTATGGCCTTGTCCAGCTCTCCTAGAGTAACTGCCTGTCTCCTGAAATCTCCTCCATGCCCTTGAGACTGTGCTGGGAGACACAGCAAATCTTCTGGCAATAGAACGTATTGATGTGCCATCCTGGAGAAGTTGGACTACCTGTGCAACCTCTGTAGGGTCCAAGTATCACCTCATGCTACCAGTAGTGACATTGACGGTAGCCAAATGCAAAAACCAGTGAAAAAACAGTCAGAAAAGATGAGGAGGGAAAAATGTCAGTGGCCTCCACCTGTTAAACCATTCCTGTTTTGTTGCCCCTCTAGTGCACCTGTTGTTAATTTCATTAACACCAAAGCAGCTGAAACTGATTAACAACCCCCTTAACTGACCAGATCAATATCCCCGAAGTTTCATTGACTTGATGCCATACTCTGATCAAAAAGTGTTCCTTTAATTTTTTTGAGCAGCATGTATGACCTTGGGCAGCATGGTGGCACAGTGGTAATGCTGCTTCTTCACAGTAAGGAGACCTGGGTTCACTTCCTGGGTCCTCCCTGCGTGGAGTTTGCATGTTCTCCCCATGTCTGCGTGGGTTTCGTCCAGGTGCTCTGATTTCCTCCCACAGTCCAAAGACATGCAGGTTAGGTGCATTGGTGATCCTAAATTGTCCCTAGTGTGTGCTTGATGTGTGTGTGTTTGTGTCCTGTGGTGGGTTGGCACCCTGCCCAGGATTAGTTCCTGCCTTGCGCCCTGTGTTGGCTGGGATTGGCTCCAGCAGACCCCCGTGACCCTGTGTTAGGATATAGCGGGTTGGGAAATGACTGACTGTATGACCTTATTATCAAATTAAACCACTGTTTTCTTTAAACATAGATTTTAATATTAAAATATTAAATTCAAACAAACTAGCATTAAAATAAATATTGATATTTTATTAACTACAATGAAAAATGACAAATAATATGCAGATAAAAATGTGTTTTGTAAAAAAAATTACATGAAAGAGAAAAAAATTCGGAAATATATAAACTACATGAAATAATGAAAACAATTATTCCAATGTATACCTGTGTTATTTTATTAGGAGAATTAACTTTTTACAAATTTGCTTGTTAGCGAGTAACAAGGAGTTATATTTTGAGTAGATAAATCTTAATGCTGAAAACTTTATTTTTGTCAAAGTGGAAGATCAAGAATAGATTCAAACATGCTTGTTTGGCCTTCTGGATTAATGCAATGAATGCTGCAACCTTGAGACGTAAGTCAGGATAGGCACAGATTTGAATATGATTGTTGACTGTTTCTGTGAGCTCTCATTCTTCAAGATACTTTGCCACAAATCGTAATTGACAACCAGATAAGGTTTGCTGGGTGACAGTGAAGTGGTGTCAACACAATTTGAGTACATGGTTTCTATCCACCCCTTTTGCCAAGTGAAGAAAACCAGGACACAAAATTGTTCATCAGGAAATAACCTGGATTGTCTTCTTATACATTCTTAGGTATGTTCTAGCATCTTCCAAGTCAGTTTTTTTTATCTTTTATTTCACAGCCATTATTTACGCCATTGTGGACACCAGTTTCATCGTGGATTACTTCACTGTCATACAAAGCAAACTAAAACTTTTCTTCTTTTAGATTTATCAACCCATAACCCTAACCTCTATAGTACTACATGGTATTTGCTCCAGTATTTGACTTTTTATTTGACCATAGTATTTGCATCAAGGTAATATTTTCTGAAGTGTAGTGTGTGTATTTTCAGAGAGTTGAAAGCTTTTTCGTGGCTGTTTCACAAAGGATTTGCCTTTTTCCTTTACATGGATATATATGTATATAGTATACCAACTAGATTGTATGTTAGGTTCGTTTGTGATTTCAGGTTAGCTGCATATGAGTGATGCTGCATGCATGAACTGGCCCTGCGACAGCCTTGTGTCCAGTGCTGCTAGGATAGGCTTTATCCCTCTATGTTTTTGAACTGATAAATTCAATCCCATCTCTTATAGTAAATTATTTTTCTGTATTTGGATCACTTTTGTTTCTTATTTCTTCAGATGCACATTCTTTTAGTCATTTAGTTAGTTTGAAAAAAGGTACAGCAGGAGGTGACAAGATAAAGTGAGTGGTTCCTAGTTTTATGGAGTTAGTAGTGCTGTTCCAGTATGGATGATTATTCATGCTAAAATGAAATACAATCCAACGTGTAATGCTAATGCAATGCATATGCATTTGGTGCATTTAATTTTGGCATGTTTTTATTGTGTCATAATTAAAAATATGTCAACCAAATGATCATTTGCTTTTAACTACAGCACACAATTTTTGTTTCAGTTGAAAATGCAATACAAAGCATGTTGCATTTTAATCCATATCCATACACAGCTTGCTATAACTACAGCAAACAATTTTTGTGTCAGTTTAAAATTCAATAAAAAACATATTGCATTTTAATTCATGTCCATATACCATGTGTCATAACTATAAGCAAAGCAAATATATTGTATTTCACATGGTGGCTACTCAGTGAGTGTTGTATTTCAATCCAAGACCACATGCTAATCACGCCAAAACTGAATGCAATCTAAAGACCAATCAGCATCAAGAGGTGGGGAAAGGGGTGTCAACAGTTGAGGTTAAAGGTGTTCCAATCACAAGTATGTCCACTCTGCGCTAAAGATAGGGAATAGGGAGTTGATAAGGTAGGGGATCCTCTGTCTTATTGAACAAATGGAAGCTGATGTTGTAAATTACAATTTCATTCTCTTCTGTGTCAAATAGTTGCTGGAGAAGGCTGGTGTAATAGAAGCAGCAATAGGAGAAGAATTTCCAACTGCTATAGTAACAACCTTAGAACACATTCAAGAGCTAAACTTCTGAACAGCTGAAGCATGCTACTATGCAGATCATCAACTGGGGTATCACACTCAAATATTCTCATAAATATTGTTTGTGAATAAGTGTCAAAAAGAATAAATATACCACTTATTGCCAAATTTCCTGAAGTATGTGTCTGGACTATGAGTGAAAGAATGGAACAATATAATATAAGGCAAGTAATACACATTTAGTATATAACTCAACATAAGAGTAAAGTTTTTCAGTGAGATCTGAAAAAATACTTTGCACCATTTTGGTTAATGACTTCACATTGACAAAGCTTATGTTTACCATCAGAACACAGAAATGTTTAGAAGTGGAAAGCCCTTTGCCCAACTTTTTGATCCTGATTAGTCATTTGATTATATTCAGTTTTGGCATGATTAATGTGTGGTCTTAACATTGAAATGCTGGTTTGCAGTGATGTCCAAGAAAACCTTTAAATTTCATATTCTCCTCAAAAAGAGTCTATAGTTTAAGAAGTCACAATATGGGCTGATTTTGTTACCTCCAGGTGAAGCTAGGTGGTTGTTGTCAGTGTCTGCTTATAGTTGTATTGCCCTTCTACATTTGTGATCTTGCTTGTTATTTACTTAAATTCTGACAGTGAGTTCCTGTTTGCATTGACACTAACATTGTGATTAATCCATCATTGGAAGAGCTCCCTCTACTCTTATCAACTGCACTACTCATTCTGTGTTTTGTTTATGGAAGTTTACAACAGACATTAATTTGATCGATTCTTTGTTATTGGTGCATCCTTCAGTAATAGAATTCTAATTTTCTCTTCTTGTAACAGGTTATGTACCCTTCTGATTATTTTAATTTCATTCAGTCACATAACATTGGTTTAAGAATCCTTGTTAGCTTAGTCTTCTTACAAATTTTGCTACTTCCAATCACTTCTTACATCCCGCCCTCTGAGCTTGAAATGTAATACTTTTGTTCAGAACAATAAACTTTTTTGTGAATAGCTTGCTGTCAAACTAGACGTGTACTGGCACTCAATCCATGCCCTGTGGACAAACCTGGTACTATTTGGCAGGTAATTAAAGGCTTTATTTGGAACTTTACCATCTCTTACTCTTAAAATTTTAAACACTGCAAACACAAGAAGGCTGCTTAGAATCTAGAATATTTTGCCTCTCTCTCCTCTAGTAATAATAGTAATTAATTTTTTTTTATTACTTCATTAGACCGCTGATAATGAGATTTTCTTGACAACCCTCCCTTCCCCATTTTATAGAAAAAAAGGGCTTGACTTTTAGATGACTCCATTTGTTTAGCTAAACTTAAGGAAGTTTTGGTCTCTATGAGTGTTAGAAAGCTGCCAAAGTTGGACAGGCTGAAAACTCAGTTAATTACCTTATTTTGGAAATAGTTATCCTATCTTTAATATAATCAAGGAAGCCACTTAATCCTGTCACAAATAGTACTTAGTTGTTTGCACTTTATTTAGTTTTTCCTCAACACCACTTTGGTGAGGACATTCTAGAACGCTGATTCAGTTTATCTGGACATAGTTATTTTTCCAGGGAGATACGTTACATCACTCATCCAAGTGACTTCCTCAGTCTCAGTCGACTGCAGGTTTCTCCAACCTTATAAACAGTACCTTTGCATAATGACTGAAACTAGCACCATTGACTAACAATGGGCTGTGTGATCAATGATATGCAAATTGTCCATTGATCAATGGCCATGAGTACCATTCACAGAGAGTTGGGGAATGGCTGCAATCACAGCATTGTAAGATGGTGAAAGATGTACCCTTAGGCCCCCTTCTCAGTTCAGAGATGGTCGTTCCTTTTTCACATAAATGGCCTCCTTGACTCCTCGCTGAAACCAGCGTTCCTCCCTGTCCAGAATGTGCACATCTTCATCACTGAAGGAGTGACCACTGTCCTGTAGATGTAAATAGACTGCAGATTCCTGGCCTGACAAGGTAGCTCTTCTGTGTTGTGCCATCCGCTTCGCCAGTGGTTGTTTGGTTTCTCCAATGTATAATTCACGGCAATCCTCTTGGCACTTAACTGCATTATCTACAGTATATTACTCTGTCTGTGCCAGGGCACCCGATCCTTGGAGTGGGCTAATTTTTGCTGTAGCGTGTTTTGGGGTTTGAAAACCACTGAGACCTGGGGCCTCATGTATAAACGGTGCGTACGCACAGAAATGTTGCGTACGAACGTTTCCACTCTCAAATTGCGATGTATAAAACCTAAACTTGGCGTAAAGCCACGCACATTTCCACGGTACCTCATACCCTGGCATATGCAATTTCTCTGCTCGGTTTTGCAGACTGGCGGCACCCAGCGTCAAAGCAGTGCTACTCTTCCTGTGTGGTTACCCTTTCTTTCTTAGACCCACATTCCTGAAGTGTTTTTTTAAAACACTGAAATTAACTGCATATTGTTTATTAGTGTAATGCATCTGATTGTAATTAACATGTAGCAATATAATGGTCCAGGGAATAGCCATAGTATTCCAAATACCATAACTGCTTTAGCGTTGTTATGCTCACTGCATGTTCTTCTTCTTTCAGCTGCTCCCGTTAAGGGTTGCCACAGCGGATCATCTTTTTCCATATTACTCTCACAGCACCACTCGGAGTATCTATATCACTGTATCTGAGTGGGGAATCACAGCAGCAGCTGATTGGAAAGAGAATTATCGGTATACAGTTTCAAGCACACACTACCTCAGCCACGGCACAACGCATCAAAGCCTTTCCTGTACGGACCTCGCGTTTCAGAAACAGTTTCATCCCAAGAACTATAAATGCACTCAATCAGTCCATCAAGTGCTCCTTGTAGAACTGTTTGTACTTATAAGTACAATTACCCCACTGTAAACCTGCACTACAGGTATAATATTGCACAACCTGTGCCACTTTATAAAGCGTGTATGATGACGATATAATTTTTAAGATGAAATGCAGCAATATATGTTGCTTATAGTATACAGATAAAACTTTAACTTCATTTAAATAATCTGTATTGTTAATAATTAAACATGTGAGGACACGGTGCCGCAGCGCTAGCTAGTTCAGGGATAGCTCCTGCCTTGCGCTGTATTATTGCTGGTGCTGACGCGACACTGGAAGGAGAGACAGATAGAATAATTAAACATGTACTACGAAGATATTTCAATGTTCCTTAAAAGTTTTGAAGAATCGGCATTCTAAGCTTACAGATGGCTTAACGTCTATTACAGAGCTGATTGTGTGGCGATTGGGTATTTGGAGAAAGAAAAGTAAGGACAGGAATTGGAGGTTAGTACGTTTGAAAGAGACAGTACTTCTGTAATAAATTGCTTCATCGAAGGTCGCGCATGGCGCAGCAAGCCTCTTGCGTGAGATATGAACAATCACTGCGCCACCATGTTCCCATGTTTAATAACATGCATTCATTCCTATCATCATGAAACAGATATCACGTATACATCTCAGTATTTTAATTATTCAGAGAGCTGTAATATCACGAATGTAATGGATTATCTGTCCTGTTGGAGAAAGAGAAAGAATGGAAGCATGTAGTGATTCACACACATAGAAGATCAAACACAGAACAAAGCATTTAACGTGCTACTTGAGAAACTAGTAAAATAAACGATTTTAAGATGAAGTTTATGATGTTCTACTTTAATGACAAAATAAACTACGTGATTAAAGTGGAAATTTCGAGATTAAAGTTGACATTTCGTGCTTTTTTCCCACTGTGTGCCTATTTTTTTTCTCTGTACCCTAATAAGCTTTCATATGACACTCAGACGGTCCGCTACGAGTCTCCTTTTCACGCCGACTTTGATATGTAACAACTTCTTTTTTATTTCGGGCACTGTGCGACTTTGTGAACTTGAGCTTTTGAGTTTCTCCGACACTATGTCACTCGATCAACTTCCTTTTGTTGATTATACCACTGTTTAAATCAACAAATAGTACGTTTTTCCTTTGCCTCCACTTGGTATTCGCTGAAATTCTTATATTTTCCCCCGTGCTTTTCCCATTGTCTTTTCACAGAAGGCTATTTATATCGATTTGCATATTCAAAGAGGCATAATTCTGGGAGGAGTTGGGGCGGGACAGAAGGCGCGTGCACGTGCGTTTTATGTAGTGGAAGAACGTGAAAGTTTGCGTACGCACAGATTCCTGCATCTGGATTTTTTGTGCATACGCACATTCCCGCTTTTGTGCTTACGCCATGTTATAGTGTGAGTTCTATGCACGGCGATATACATGAGGCCCCTGGTGTTTTGAAAAAATGTGTCTCGGCTGTTCCGATACTCCGAACACATAAGGGATCACCAAAGGTTTTCGCTTAGGCAGCAGTTGTCCTTCCTCTCTCCTGGATTGCTTAGAGCATTCTTTAGGCGTCTTCCCTGCTTTGACAAAAGTCCAACTGGGATAACCACATTTACTCAGGGCCTTTTTGATATGATGTTCTTCTGCTTCCCTGGGCGCCGTGTCGGTGGGTATGGTGGTTGCTCTGTGTTGTACAGTCCCGATGACACCTATTTTATGCTCTAGTGGATAGTGAGAGTCAAACCTTAAATACTGATCCGTATGCATTGGTTTACGGTACACATCAACTTTCAAATGTTCCCCATTGCTGATGGAAATTTCACAATCTAAGAAAGCTAGCCTGTCACATTTCATGTCCTCCCTGTTGAACTGGATGTGTGTGTTCACTGAGTTGATGTGGTCAGTGAATTGTGGTACCTCCTGAGATTTGATTTTCACCCAGGTGTCATCCACATACCTGAACCAATGGCTCGTGTTCCAGGATAGAATAATAGCGCCCTCTTTTCCACTTCTTCCATTGGCCACAATAGGTGAAACTGGGGAACCCATGGCGCACCCATGTTTCTGCCTGTATATTGGCCTTTGTATCTGAAATATTTGGATTGAAGACACAGTTCCAAGAGAAGACACACTTGATCGGTGCTGAGAGTGGTCCTTTTACTGAGTGTGGGGTCATCCTGTAATCTCTTACGGACCACCTCCACTGCTTCCGTAACTGGAATGCAAGTGAATAGAGATGAAACATCATCTGCCTCCATAATGACCTCTCTCACCTTCTCCACAAAATCCAAAGTGTTCTGAATATGGTGTTTTGAGCTGCCTACCAATGGGTTGAGGACAGCGGCCAGGAACTTTGAGATGTTATATGTAACTGAATTGACCATGCAGACAATGGGTCTTAACGGTGCATGCTGTTTATGTATCCATAAGTATGTAAACCATACAGACTTGGTGTAGCTTCCCCTGGGTATAATCTGTGGTATGAGGTCCGGTCAATAGCGTTCTCATGCACTAACTGCTTGAGACAATCTATCACCTTTTTCCTGTAACCACTAACTGGATCATGTTTTAGGATTCATAAGTGTTTTTGTCACTAAGCAGAGACAAAATTTTCTCATGATAGTCCTTCTGGTTTAGCAACACTGTGCACCTCCCCTAGTCTGCCAGAAGGATGATGATGTTGTCGTCCTTACTGAATGCCATGAGAGCCTTCCTCTCCTCAATACTGATATTGGGTGCAGGGGCCTTAGCATTGCTCTGAGACATGCTGAAACTTTTATCCGCAGTTGCTCTGCTTCCACATCTGCAATGTTGTTGTTTCTGATTGCTGACTCTGTGGCTGTGATCAGTTCCACTAGCGGGATTTGTTTCGGTATGACAGCAAAGTTTAACCCTTTAGCAAGAACGTTTTTCTCTGCTTGGGTGAGTTGTCTGTCAGACAGATTCTTCACCCACTTGTCCACATCCTCGGTTTGTATCTGGCATCCTTCTCTCTGTTGGCTGTAGAGGACACTCCCTATCATATGCTGATGTTTCTGGCACAGCACAAGTAGATCAAACTTCCTCTGCTGCCTGGTCTTAGACTTTTCGTGCTGTGCTAGACAATCCTTCTCAGTGAATTCAATCACCTGTTGAAGCGTTTTTTCATCTAAAAGCGATGAAAGCCTTTGTCGGATTTGCTCCTCTTTAGATTTCAAAACATCAATAGTAAAATTAGTTTGTCTCACCTGTTCATTTAGCAGCTGGCTCTGTGCCTTCTGTAGGATTTTTTTTAGCTCGGAGACCCTTCACTGACGATTTCATCTGTAGACTTTTAGGTGTAATTCCGCTCTGTCTACATCGGAGGCTGAATCTCAGGTGATTCCTGTCTGCCATCTTACGTGCTGTTTGCTCATATTCACAAACAAGCTTTAGGCAGTTCTTGTCAAAGTGAGTCAAAATGTCTCGATGCATGCTCAAAGTAGTTTTTTTTTTTTTTGAACTGAATCTACTTTCTAGAATTTCCTTACCTGGATTATTGAGCATGCATCGAGACATTTGGTGAGGACAGTTTCTCTGGTTGACAAATTTGAGTCCACCATAATGTGTGGTTCTAACGCCTACAAGTCATTGCACACAAAATCCTTCTTATTTAAAATGAGAGATTTAACATGACAGTGATCACTTTACATTCAAAACAAATCAAGGGCACTACTCTGTGTCCCAGTTTCAGGCCCAAATATCACTGATTCTGTTTCATTCCTTGTAAATCCAAGCACTCTTCTTTCCCTTGATGTAGAAAAGGCATTTTATCATGTAAAACTGTCCTTTCATATGTTTTGGAGAGGATAGGCTTTGGTACGGGTTTTATAAATTTGATTAAAACTTCATACTCTTCCACTTCCGCAGTCCTCCTGACAATTTTTTTATCTTGCATCCCTTCCTAGATAACAGAGGAACCAAGCAGGGCTGGCCTCTACCCACTGCTTTTTAACTTTTGAATCTTTTGAACTGCTAGCAGTCACCATGTGAAACACCCTGCTCCTAACAGTTCTCTGTTTCAATCATTTAATCAATTCAAATGATGTTCTTATTTTATTTACATAATACTTTTCCAATATATCTGACATTTTAAGATATGTAATTTCAAATCTATTATGAGTATAAAGGTTATTGTACTAAATTGTTTCTTTTGCCTCATAATGACCTGTCTTGCCAAGCCTCACTCATCTTCTTTATCCCTGTGACCAATATTTTCAGATATTTATGTGCTGGTATCCTTGCCAAAGTCACAGACATAACTTCTAACAACTACCATTGCATATTTTGTAAGGTACATATCTTATATTAACAACTATGTTCTTCTGTCTTTACAATGTCCTCTCACCATTATGAAAATGAACTTACTTCAATTTTCTTAGCACAACTTTCCTTTACCTACAACTACCATCAGTAATAAAGGTATCTAGAGTTCCCTTAATTTCCCTTAACTGCTGTTAACTGCTCCTTTAGTGTGGGGTAATGACATTATTCACATATTCTGTAACTCTGTGATGAGCAACATCACTTCAGGAGATGTCCACCGAATCAACAAGCTGATTAAAAAAGCAGTCTCAGTTATCGGATGCACTGTTTGCCTTCTGGAGGTTGTAGCAAAGGAGAAAATGAAAACAAAACTGAGTGTCATTATGAACAATGCTGCACATCCACCCTCTGACACACTGACACTAAGGACTTTTAACCAACCAGTCATTCAGCAGAAGTGTATCTAGATACTAGTACTTTATACCAACAGCAACACACCTGCATAATGCCTCATTATGACCAGGACTGCCATGTTTTCTTTCTTTTTAGTCATCAAGTTTTGCTTTTCTCTCCTCCTTTCTTCTGAAATACTGTATTCTTCATTGTTAAATACTTCAGTGCATTATATGAGCTAACTTTTATTTTGAAATGCTTTCTGTGTGATTGATGACATGTCCCATTGGATTTTTATACACTATAGTTATGTGTCTGTTAGTTATTTTTATAGTTTTGTCCCATGAGTAATGCAATGACACAATATCTTCCTTACATCATCTGTATTGTCAGCTGAATTACAGAATGCAAATACTATCCTCCTCCTTTTCAGATGTTATAATACTGTATGTAGGGCATAGCATATATGGTAGTGAGGTGCCTGAACTCAGTGTGGATTTACCAGCATGAGTACCCTGCCAGGAAAATACCAACATGCTAAGTTCAAAGAGAAAGCATGGCAAGCACCATAGGTGTCCTTAATACGATTAACGAAAGACAACCTACACTGAAGGCTTCAAACAATAGCAAGAAACAACAATAGAAAAGACATGAATGTGTCAGTGATACCAGTGTTTTAAGGTCCAAAGCATACAGATTGCTCTGTATTTGAATTGCATCAGATTCCTACTAAGAAATGTTATGCCCATATCAAGGGAGTGTCACAGCAGCCTCTTTTTAAAAAAAAAAACAAAAAAAAAACTTTATCATCACAGAGCAGTTTTGTTTTTAAAAAAGAAACCAGAGAAGGAAGGTAATGCTTATGTAAAGTTTCAGGCTGTCTGGTGTTTTAAAGTACAGTAATTATAATAGTAATGAAGCAGAATAATCTCTTAGCCTGGTTTAGGACATGAGACAGTCTAACCCCCTTCCTCTAGACTAGTTAGTCATGAGATAATTTAAGTCACTTTTTAATGTATAATGGAAGGAATGGCATTGCATTATATTAGAATTTTGAAATGCTCTGTAATTGTGTCATGAGACTAATGTACATATTTTGATGGTTTTTAGTTATCTTTGTAGTTTACTTGTGTAACTAATTTAGTAAAATAAAGATTTCTTTGCATCCTCTATATGTTAAGCTGTGTTATCAAGTGCTGATGTTGTAATCATTCTCTTTAAATCTTATGATTCCCAGGATATAACAAATACTACTTTGGTAGCCCAACTACCAGTACAGACAGCTTAAAATTCTCCATGGACTGCGTCAAGTTCTTGATGAATTAAAAACAAAATAAACCCCTTCCCTGATAGGATTTTACCAGTAGTGCTGAAGGAAAGCAACGACATTACTTAAAAAATCATTACAAAGTTTATTCTAGCAGTCACTTCGAATGGGAAATTGCATATGTAATTCCAATCTACCAGAAAAGGGGAAAAGGAATCCTAGTAATTATGGAGCAATAAGCCTTGCTTCTGTCAATTCAATTTAATTCAATTTATTTTGGTATGGTGCTCTTCACTGAGTGCACACTTACAGCACTGTAGAAAGTTCACAGGTAAAATGCATTTACAAACTTTACAAATTACTAATTATATATAAAAAATACAGATTTGTTTTCACAAACAGGGAGAGAAAGCAGTACCAAAATTATTAACATAAATAGAACCTAACAGTATTTCTCCTGGGCAGTATACAATAAAGTGTTTGCTGGTCGTCAGCATTGGCATGTTAAAACTTCTGCAGGTACAAAGTTATATATTTTATATTGCACTTCTGCCTGTGCTTCTGTTTATGATAAAACACTTAAGATTGCATTTATTATGTAGAATAACAGTTTGCTTTCACTGTTTTGTCTGCCTGAAGTTTCTCTTCTGGGAATTGCGAGCTCATTATTAATTCCAGGTCAGTATAACTGAGAGAAGACATTCTCATTAGATATTTTGTACATCATGTAATCGGGGGTTCAATGACACTATATGAGCAAGGGTTTACCTCAGTGGCAGAAGACCCAACTGCCTGTGGTTGACAATACTGTCTGGTAAGCAGAAACATGAAGAGACAGGTTTAATAGATGGTCTGTGCATTGTGTAGTCTTCGGTGACATAGCACTATAGGCAAAATTGTACTTTAGTAGATGAAGCGCCAGCTACCTAGTGGGCATACTATGTCTGACATTTCTAGAGTCCAGGTGAAGGTGCTGTGTAGTACTACAGTTTGGGATATAATGTATATTCCGACATAGCAAAGAATCTAAGGTCACGGTCAGTGTAGCCTGTCCAGGTGGCAACTAATTTTCCAAGTATTTTAGAAAGAAAAGCGCATTTGAAACAGCTTTGTAATCGTTAAGTGTATGTGAGTATAGCTCTGATTTTTTTTTCAGTAACGGACTGATAGCTGACACTTTTAGTCCATTAGGAACTGTGTCAGTCAACAACAACAAGAATCCTTTGACACTTTTAGTCCATTAGGAACTGTGTCAGTCAACAACAACAAGAATCACACAAGGAATGCCTCAATAGGCTTTAATAGGCCCTGTTTTTTGACAAGGGTCTTGACTCCCGAAAAAGACGAGAAAAAACTACCCAAAAAGATATTCTTGTTGGGAAAATGCAATTCAGAGAGGGAGACCCCTTTGCAGGTAGTTTGGGTGTGCAGTGGATGTCAGTAATGGGGTAAATGAAATTTAAAAAAATAGAACACAAGTAATCCTCTTCACAGAGATAGATGGCCAGTCTACCACTGCCACCTCAGAAACACAATACAGTAGTACAGCCTGCTTTGGTTTTCCACAGAGCTTCTCACCAAGTGCAAGCAGTCAGTAAAGAACTATTGATAATGTAAGAACGGGTGCTGCCAGAACAGACTTTTAGCTATTCACTAGTTTTGTTGCGACTAGGTCTAAGGGATAGGTCATTGGTTTTATTTTAGAAATTAAAGTTATAACTTCTTTTTCTGTAATCAAGTTAAATTTACTAATGTGGTGTGGTCAAGGAGAAACAGTATTTGACAGCATGATACAGTTTTTAGTTTGTCAGATGACACTGATATCTGTGATGTTATATTTTCCCTTTCAAAATTATGGAAATTATAATCAGAAATAATGAAAGTAATTTGCCAAATAAATGCCAACATGGATTTATAAGATGACAATCATGCCAAATTAATCAGTTAGACATTTCGAAGAGGCGGCTGGGGTAGCAGACAAGTAGTACCCAAAGCACACATCAGTGATCTGGTTAGACCTTCAAAAATCTTTGGTTTGTATTGTGAATATGAGATACTAAATGAGGGGCAGAACAAGACCCTTATATATAAGAGTGAAAAACTAAAAAACATTAGAAGGGGAAGGCTTAGAAATTCCAATACTGTTTGTGTACAGAAGCAAAGAATTGCAAAAAGGGGTTGGCATGGAATTATACGATTTATTGGGCAAATGTTGTAAATAATATTTGAATAACACATCACAAAGGGGTCAGCAATCATACTGTACAGCAATTTCTGTTTGTTTTCATGTGTCTTTTCTTGATGGAATTCATAGAACCATGCAGCTTATATATAACCTGCACCTAAATGACCTTATTCTTTATATATTTAACCTTATTAGACATGCCAGGTAATTCTTGAGAGTTGCTTGGCAGGTACAGTTAACTGTGGCATGCTAAGAGCTATGGAAAACATACATACTACTTAAGCTAAAAAATCCAAGGGTCAATTATGTTCATTAGTAAAAGCTGTTAACTGTACCTATGATTACTATATGTTACTATTCCACTCCAATGACTACTATAACTCTCTGCTGAATAAATTTAACACTATTTCAGAAAGGAAGTAAACACATTCATTCCTTCTCTCTCCTAAAGCCATGCTGTATTTCCACTAGGATGACATTTACATCGTGGCTGTCATGTGTTGCCCCTAATACTAATCCTCTTTCATCCTGAATGTGGAGAATATGTCCAACTATTTCTTTTTTCTGCTAATACTCAATATACTTGCTATTCCAATCACCAAGAGCCATCTCACTTACTGAATTATTTTCATACATTTTCTCTATAAGCTCTTTTCCCCTGTATTTTTCTGTCATTTTCAGGTTTCTGATCTGTAAAAGAGAGCTATCATAATTTTTGAGTAGTTTTACATATCTATTTTTGGTGTTCAAGTTCCATAGACTGTCAGTAATGGTATGCACTAAACTAGACATCCATGATAACCTGTTGGATCTCATTACATTTTGATATTGTTGCTCCTACGCAGAAGATGCAATCTAGATCTTAGTTTGCATGTTTGAAACATCCATTGCTTTATCATTTTTTCCATTGATTTATCTTTAATCCTAGCTTTCTTTCATGCAAGTGCTTTCTTTTTGCTGAATGCACAGCAGTACCAACTGTTGTAATCTCAGTACTTGATAGGTCAGATTTTATCTAATTCACATAAACCTAAATATAGCAGCAAAACTACAAAAATCAGACAAGCTTAAAGCAAAGCAAAGAAATAGTAAAATATATTGTCAGAACAGAGAAGAGCTCATAACATTATTGCAGGGAAGTTTTGTCAAACTAGATTACCTAGGAGTGAAAAGAGGGTACAAAAAATTCATAAATCTGGTTCTGAAACTGCAATTTAACTCTGTTTTCTTTATTTAAGCATAGTTCATATGTGTTTCAAAAAGAATACACAACTTTAACACTTCTGCTTTATTTGCTTTAATTCTTTTAGGACGGTGCTTCCTAAATCAAAGAGCAAACTAACATTTTAGTTAACTTTTGTGTGTTACCTTATAATGATGGTCGTAATGATAATAGATTACCGATGCAGATTGGACGACTTGTGGCAAGAGAAAGGCGGGGGCCACTAGCAGGGTGGTCAATGTGTGCTGTTTGCTGTGGAAGGACAGTAGAGAGGTGACAGATAGACATGAGACCTGTGTGAAAGCATATTACAGATATTTCAGTGCAGGTGGTCTAGCAGGTGATAGGGATGCCTGTCTCTCTAAGAAGGCACAGAATGAGGTCAAGAAGAGAGATTGCAAAACTCTGTAACTTATAGATAGCAGTACATGGACGCTAGCTGGGGACCGGCTACTCAGATTCAAGCCTGGGAAGCACTGATAGAACATGATGTCCAACTTGGAAGAAAGGGATGTTATTACACCTTTTGTTGGATATGCATCTGTGAAGCCACTATAGAGACCTAACTCTTTAAAGCCAGCTGACAGTGTTAGCCTTATGTCCCTTGTATCAAAGTGAGGCACTCCTACTTCCACAATTGATTAAATGCCTTAGCGAAAGGGACAATGAAAGGGTGTTTAGAGCCACCTCAAGGTGAGGATCAAATGGAGGAAGGAAAAGACCAGAATTCAGAGAGCGAGATAGATGAACAGAAAATGAGAAACTGAGTGCTTACTGGTGATTTTGAAGTGGCCAATTTTGGAGGTAGATTAAAAAAAATGCAGCAAATGTGCGACTTAAAAGGGGAAAACAACATGCATGTTTCTTCTGAGCAGAACCTTGAAAGAACCTAACAAAAAGTTAAAAAGTACATTTTGTCCACTGTAGGTCAATGCACCCACCTTACCACATACCTTTAGTGTGGGTGCCTCCTGTTTTTTATAAGTTTCCTACTGTCCATATTGTCCATTATCCTGTTTGCCTATTCAGTGACTAACTACAGGAAAACTGAAAAGTGTTAGCCATTATTTTGGACACATAATTTGCCCTGGTGGTCACTCTAAGGGCAATTTGATTTAAAGCACAAAAAGGAGTTAATTACAAATTGGCTCTTAAGTAACAAAAACTCTTCACAAAACTGATAAAAAATGAAACACCAAAATGTTTTGTATAAAACTGAAAGTGAAGAAATGTTTTAGCTGCAAAGTTAGTCATACAGAAACACAAACATGTCAGAATGCAGCTTTTTCAACAGGACCTCAAGAGCTAACAATCTGCAGCGTCTCCCTAGAACTGTTCTCATTGTTGAAAAACACCAGGCTAGCCAGCACAGTGAGCTCAACCATACATGCCATGTGATTTTGCAGCATATTGACCATCTTGGAATTCTGGAAATAATAGGAGATGTTAGCAAAACAGCAAATACATGGAATCAACTACAGAAATCTGTGCAATAATTCTGTCAATAAGCTGACACAATTGACATGCCTGAGCCATTTTGTCTGGTAGTTCGAGTTCATTCCCTCTATAGGCCTACCATTAGGGGCAGCATGCTTCTTCTTTTTTCTCTCTATTTATCTGGTATTTTATATTCTCTTTAACAAGACCTTCAATTTTCATTTATTTTTGTGTCCTTGGGCTTTTTATTACTTCAGAGGTGTGCTCCTATCACCCACTGTAATCTAGAATATAAAGCAGCAAAATTGAAAAGCACCTAATATAAAGTTTTACTACTCAAAAATATAGCTTGGGATGGACAAAGGGAATAAATCAAATTATCAAAGGAAACTTTGCACAAAATAAATCCTGTTCCCCATTCGGCCAGACTAAACACTGCTTCCAGACTCTTTATTTCCTATCCCCCTATCCCCTTGGCCAAACAATTTCTCATTCTGTGTTCTCTAGCCTTCTGTGATTTCTAAGTTGAGCATTTGCCCAAATTCACTTTCTGGCTCTGAATTTAACATGGATTTAACAAGGGGATACCTTCAACCTGACTATGTCTTCTGCAAAATCACTTAAAGAGACAAGAGTGTACTTTCAAAATCATACGACAATCAAGCCACATTGCCCTTAGTCTCCTTCGGCTCATCTAGAATTGATTTTTTACTTTATCAGACAGACACTTAAGGGTAGTCTGTGGCTAGCTGTTAGATAAAGGGTAATGGGATCACCTTTCTGTCTGTAACTTTACGTTTTCTTCTATGTTGTGTCCTCCAAAGATGTTTCAAGAGTACTCTGTTAATATAAACGATTAAACCTCCTAGTAGCCCTTGCTTAACTAGAGTGGTTTGAAGAGTACCATGTATTCACCATTCAAGTTGATTTTTTCTTTAGTTATCTGCTATTTAGCCTTTCCTCTATCCTGCATCATATCAGAACTTGTCCTGCCTACTGCTAGCAAAGCAATCTTATACTTACTATACTACACAATCTTATAAAATATCTGTGAAATGTTCAGAATTTTCTAGACTCCTTTTTAAATGAGGGAATCAGGAACAAACTACTGAGACATGTAATTGAAGCAGAAACCTTAACAATTTTTAAGACTTTTCTGGATGAGATATAGGGACAGTTTAGCTATTAGTTAGAGAAAAGAGCTTAATGGACTGAATGATATCCTCTTGTTTGAAAAAATTTCTTATGTTCTTATGAATGGCTTAATAAGCTGTAAATTGCATCATTCTCAAAGCCATAATCTTAGTTTAGGATGTTGATAAAAGAGGCAATAGTAATGTTTCAGTCACTCTTCAGTAATTTGTTCATTTTATATAAATAACATTGTTTCATTTCATTACAATGGAAAAAAGTAAAGAGGTTTTCTAGAAAATAACTACTTAAGATTCAGGATACTCTACATCTTAATGATAGGGCTGTCAAAGTTAAAGCATGTGATTACTTTCAAAGGTATGATGCATTACTTTCCCGTAATCGCATTTAACATATCCGTTTTAAGCCATTGGATTTCAAACTGTTAAAAGATAAGGTTGAGTTTAGTTAAATTGCAGCCCCAGTGAGGTTGAGATCACTGAAAAAAATAATTCCAATCTACAGCATTGTCTTTAAATGGTATAGTTTTTAAATAAACATATTAGTAACTGAAAACGCTCTTTAGTTAAATCAAAGTAGTCATATATTAATGTAGTTAAACATAAGAGCAGCAATTCTCAGCTTATGTGGAACACAAACAACTGTCAGGTGGTACAGAGAAAAAGAGAAATAAAAAAAAATGGGTAAAATGTGGGATTTAAAAGGACTGTTGATTAAACAGTAGTTTACCTGAATCTCCATACTCATCTGACTTCAATTCCATCTCTCAGTCTCACTGTGGTCCTCCTGTAAGATTCCACTCCTGTCTTTCCCATTCCCATTCTCCTCTTCTGTGTCCACCACCTATGCTAAATTGAAGTTTTTCAATGGTCACAATTGGTCCTAGGCAACAGCTCCCTCTTGTTTCCACACCTGTTTGGGCTGATCCATCCCAGCATCCCAGGTGAATGCTCTCTTTCTCACTCCCTCCACCCACACGAGCAGTCTGTACAGTGTGTCTTTCCCTCCCTCTCTCAGGTCCAGATCTCCAGTGTTGCAAAATTTTAATTTTGGTATTTTTTTTGTACCATCATTTTTTTGAAGCTTTATACAGTATGGTTCCTATCTATTTCAAATCATCCATCATAGTTCCTGTACCAAATAATGATAAGTCTACTGGACTTGATGATTGAAGACCTACTGCATAAGTAACAATCAATTACAGACTCATTCCTACACCAATTTCCATTTTGCAAGCAGAGCCAACTAGTCATCAAAGGATGCTGTCAAAATTCTCCACTACATCCTGTGGCACTGGACTAATGCAGGGATTCTGTTCATCATTTTCAGCTCAGTCTTTAATAAAACAATACTAAAGATACATAATTTCAAACTGATTTAACAGAATATTGCCTCCTCCGGTTGTCAATGCATCTGTAACATCTCGATAAGCAAGAAGAAATATGTACAAATGGGCCCTCACCTTTCCAGATTCTCGCTCCATGAATACCAGAGCTAAGCAGTGCTATATGCTGTCTCTTCTCTAATTCTCTTTGTTCACCAGTGACTTAAACCCTACAGTATCTATCAGATCAGTCAAGTTTGCTGATGATACAACCCTCACTGATCTCAGTGCTAATGGCAAGGAAGAAGTGTGCCAGATTGAGGCGGGCTGAAGTAGGAGGTTGGATCTGGATGCATAGATTAAATAATTTTAGTTACAAGTGAATACAATGTCATTATGTGCACACCAAAAATACAATGGGAGATCTCTGAAAAATGTAGCTTTAAAAACAAGAAGATAGTTGATTTTTTAAGTAAAGACAGACTGTGTTCCTCTTAACTTCTCCATGCTTACTATATGTAATTGTCAATGTTGTTTGAATGATTAAAACGAAAAATAATATTTTGAGTACTAACTAAATTGCCTGAAAATCTCTTTTAGCAAATATTTATGAAAATTGTGTAGTGTAGATAAAATAAAAAAATGGAGAGACATTTAAATATCAGTGCAAAAGCAAACTTTCGAGGCAACTCAGGCCCCTTCTTCAGGCAAGATGTGAAGAAGGGGCCTAAGTTGCCTCAAAAGCTTTCATATTGTAATCTTTCTAGTTAGCCAATAAAAGGTGTCATTTTGCCTTAACTTCTCACTACATCCATAATGGCTAACACAGTACAACACTCAAGCACTACAGTACAAAAGCAGACAATTTAGAAACTTTCCTAATATGTAGTCTATGGCAGCAAGTAAAACTATCACTTTAACGGCTTGTATCCTCTCGACTGTGCATCCTATCTCAACTAAATTAAAAAGAGTGTTGTAAAATGTGAATCACAGGGTTTTAAAACCACCAAAGGGATGTAATGATTTACAAATTCAATCATTTGAGTTGAAACCCAGTGTCTGATTAATGATTCAGTTCCTTTAACTTACTGTCTTGCCAATCTGTCATTTAGGTTGTTCAGTGTTTATAGAAATTCCACATCACTCAATCTATCATCTCAAATGCTAGCACTTAGATTTTCATGATTAATGTATATGCTCAAACTTGTCTAATCCAATTTAGGGTTCTGGAGGCATGGACCCTCTCCTGGCAGCATCAGGAAGAATGCAGAAACAAATTCACTTGAGAAGTACCCAAAGAAAAGCCCTTACAGACACACGAGTAAATGATGTCATGAAGCAGGAGGATTAATCATTTTGCTACCATATGGTCCTAATCCATCATAGTTTTAGATATGCAGCATATTCTTTTGCATATACAATAAGTAACCTTATTGTTTTCAGAGTGTCTCACCTATATATAAAACTATAAAATCTTTACCACCTTGTAAAGATGTTAACCAAAAATCTATTTATTTAAGCAGTTCATATTGCTAACAGCGGGCAATTTTAACCTGAGTTGGCTCTTGACTGTTTGTTCCAGTCAGCACAAAATTTCAAGAAGGCTGTTGATGAGCATAATATTATGACTCGTAAGATATGAGCTATGATGAGGCTTAAAGGCTTCCAATATTTTTTTGACATATCAAAACAAAATCTGGGCAATGTCAACTTGCGTTTGTCAGGTGAAATGTCATGCAACCTGATTCTGTGTTTTAATTTTCATTGAACAATCAGGAAGCAGCTCAATGTTTAAGCTTATAATTAAAGATTCTTTGTTTATAAAACAGTATTCTAGAGAAATAAAAAACTAAACCTACCCTAAATAAAGTTCTCCCTATATAAACCACTAATAACAATACTGCATTAACTACTGTACCATCTTACATCAACATTAAAGTTAAATTGCAAAGGAAAAATTGTGAAATGATAAAAATAACACATACAACCATAATAAACATTGCTCTATGCATGGCCCTCGTACTGATTTCACTAGTTATTAAAAATGTATTAGAACCTAATCTATAATAATAAAAGGCAAAGCCCTCACTGACTGACTGACTGACTCATCACTAATTCTCCAACTTCCCGTGTAGGTGGAAGGCTGAAATTTGGCAGGCTCATTCCTTACAGCTTACTTACAAAAGTTAGGCAGGTTTCATTTCGAAATTCAAAGCGTAATGGTCATAACTGGAACATATTTTTTGTCCATACACTGTAATGGAGGAGGCGGAGTCACGTATCGCGTCATCACGCCTCCTACGTAATCACGTGAACTAAAAACAAGGAAGACATTTACAGCACGAGTCACACGCGGGAACGAAGGTAAATGACATTAATTTTTGACTGTCTTTTAATACTGTGTAAGCATACATATTAACACATGTGCAATTAAACGTGTGCATTTACGGGGTGATTTCTCAGGCTTAAAAGCTCACCTTTTATCAAACGCGGGAAGAAAGGTAACTGACGTTGTTCACTGTCTTTTAATACTGTGTAACCATACATATTAACACATGTCCAATTAAACGTGTGCATTTACGGGGTGATTTCTCAGGCTTAAAAGCTCGCCTTTTACTAAAAACGTAAATGCAAAACTATTTTCAATCAGTTTATTGAACGGGAAGTAGGGGGAAATGGAGGAAGAGCCGCAAACAGCAAAAAATTAATTAAACAATTGAGAACGGAGCGAGTTAAGCATACAAGCATGTTCATAAGGGAAACAAAGCACAGTGTAAAACGTAACTTTCAATTAAGTTTATAGAAACGCTCCCGCTGCGGATTGCAATAACATATTCGCGAGATAAAAGTTTAATGAGAAGACACGAGGTATAAACGAACCACACGCCGTGGCGCAACGTTAGGGGCAACAGTTTCAACCATTCTATGATCTGCTTCTTGCAACTGAAAGACGGCACATGGCGGATGTTAGCCGACTTGCTGACCGCAACGTTAGGGGCTTCAACTATGGTGCTGACGCCACATCTCAGTGCCAACACTTTGCAGACTGTACTTAAAAGACACGCCCTCCTCACTGGACAGTTAAAAACACCAATCAAACTAACGATGACATCAAGTATTACCCAATCCAAAGTAGGAAAGGAGGCATCTTCATAAAATGCGTGTGGGATGATTTGCATGAGACGCTGCTTTAAAAAAAAATGATAAAAAAAATACGGGATAAATCCCGTCCAGTATTGATTCAAAACGGGACGCGCAATTTCATTCTCAAACGCGGCACGATTCCGTATTTTAAAGGACGGGTGGCAACCCTACAGTGCCAGGTAACCACCCATACAATCAGATTGTGATTCAGACTAGGAATGCAATGAATGTAATTACCCCGATCTACATACAAGGCGAAAGTCTTGCAACATTCAAAGATGATGGTTTGGGATAAGTACACCATACAACATAAAAGAGCTTATGAAGCCTTGAACCGAAAAAAGCAAGATCTCAGAGATCGTAAAAAAAAAAATAGGAGGTAATGTCGTTTTACTCGCTGTAGATTTTAGTCAAACATTACCAGTTATTCCACGAGGGAGACCAGCAGATGAACTCAACGCGTGTTTAAAATCCATGCTTCTCCCACGCTCGGTTATATGTCGCGTGTTCTCGGGTAGGTGCACCAAAAAATGTATACATTTAAGCATGTAATGGGCAAACAAAAAATGAGGTATACCCGAAGGCACTGCAGTAGTACTTCATGTAACTTTACTTCTTAAATGTTAATGTTTTACTGTTTAATAATTTATACGCTTCTTATATGTTGTTCAAATTCTTTTATCAAAATAACACTGACAGCGCAATGCACGATAACATGGAGTGAATACACCATACGCATCCGCCCACGGCTGCCCTGCTGTGCGCAGATAGGAGTTGATTCTACAATAAAATAAAATAAAGATAAAAAGAGTAAAACAATCATCACCCATAAAGCGTGTGTGTGTGTATATATGTGCATATATATATGTTTATGTATATATATATATATATATATGTAGATATGTATATATATGTGTATATGTATATGTATATATATGTTTATATGTGTGTGTGTGTATTTTATATATATAAAACACAGCAACACTCATAACAATGACAACACAATTACATTGACAATCATGTTACGTTATTTTTAAAATGTTTCCTTTTTTTTTCATAACCTCTTTAACACACTACTTCTCCGCTGCGAAGCGCGGGTATTTTGCTAGTAATATAATAAACTAATTAACTAAAAATTATTAAAGGATTTGATTTTACTAATTAATGAGAAGTCCAAAGGGAAAACTTACCTTAAAATGCTTAGTTGTCATCCCCAAGGTCAGCAGTGGTTAAGACTCTAACCGCCAACTCAGTCCCTGCAATGCGCAAACACAAATGAGCAGCTCTTCAGGCACAATAAAAGCCGTAACTTCATCTTAGTTTTATTGTATGTCCTCAGATCGCATTATCCACAAATTGTCTCTCATTGTCAACTGTAGTCCCATTTTTATCCTGGTCTGAAGTTGTATCAATTAGATAATCCACATAAATCTTTTGGGACAAAAACCCTTTCTTGTGCATATAATTAATTCAATTGACTGCAGACTGATACACATTATTTATCATTACATTATTTTAAACATTGCTTGGAAATGTTTTTAGATGTTTGAGATGGAAGACAGTTGTAGCAAGATAATCATTTACTATGTGCTCTTTCTTCCAAGGAATATCAGGATTGGGACTTAGTAGAGGAAATACTCAAGAATATTTCTCAGCAGCTACAGATTACTGACAAAATGTTAAGTTTGTACCAAATAAGTTTAAGTGGTGTGGTCTGCTAGTCACTGGCTAATCAAGTAAATGTTGTGAGTTTAGTTTGCATTAAAAACAGTGATACAGATAAATATTGCATCATGACTCACATATTGTAAGTCTTACATTAGATTTTATAAAGGTTCTCCAATGTATTGTGTACAACTGTATTTTTATGTGTGAGAGAGCACCTCTCTACTCCTGATATTGTAACACATGAGAAAATTTTGACATCTATGGGAGACACTCTGACATTGATGCATGAAGTTTATGAAAGCGGTGTAAGGAGCAGTATGATGAATGGGACACATGTGACACATGGTCAATGAAGGTTAAACATGAAGCAAAACTGCAAAGTAAAGAGCCGAGAATGATTAGACATGTGTGGGGTGAAAGACTGAAAGAAAGACAAATGGCAAATTAAGAAAAAGATTTGGTGTGGTGGCGGTAGGTGTACTTTTGAGGAGAAATGGACCAAATGGTTTGAACATGTGTAGTGAAAGGCAGAAGATGATTAGGTAAAGAAGTGGTAGGAAGGAGGCTCAGAGGTAGGCAGAAGAAGTTGTGGTTGTAAGTGGATGCCAAGATTTGGGAGCAACTGCCTAATCTGGAAAAATCTACAAATGGCAGGTAAACCCGTAATGATAAATGATGATGATAATCATTTACATTTCAGATGACATAAATGGGAAGCATTCTTTTTATGCTCAGAAATTTTGTATCCATGACTCTTTAGGGTATGGGTATCATTATCTACTGAAACCTTCATCTACAACTTCATTCATTGCTACATTTCTATATTTTAAATATACTTTGATAAAATAAGTAAAATAATAATTTCTAATTATCATCATTTTAATTATATAACAATATTTTTATTTTATGTGTCCTAAGGTATTCAAATTAATCTTGATCCCAGTTCAATAAGTCCTGATATATAAAGTCTTATAACCCCCTCATCGAACCTACTTAATCCAGTTCAGGATCACTACACACCAAAGCCTATCCAAAGCCAGGATCATATCAGAATCAGAATTCACTTTATTGGCCAGGAACACAGTATTGATACAACACAAAATGCAAAAAGATACAATATGATGCAGCATACAAGGGCAATAAAAATCTAAAATGAAATAAAATATGAAGGGAAAAAGTCCAATTTGTTTCATGTATACATATATACTGAGTAGAAATTGAAACCTGGTTAGTCAGAATAAGTGCACATGGGAAAAAATTGTTTAACTGACGTGTTGTTTTAGCTTTCACCTCTCAAAAATGTTTGCTGTAGGAAAATCTTTGCAATTGGTGGTGCCCTGGGTGATTTGGATCAGCAAGGATCTTTACAGCATGCTTCCTTATGCTGGACTCATATAGGACTTGAATGAGTAATAAGTTGCAGCTTTTGATCTGTTCACAGGTTCTGATGATGCACTGCCAATTGCTGATAGCCTGAGCAGAAGCAGCACCAAACCAGTTACTGATAAGGTCAGAATGGACATGACGATGGCTGTGTAGAACTGGACTAATTTTGCTTGGGGGTGATTCCATAACTGGTGGAAAAAGAACATTCTCTGATGTGGTTTTTAAATAGTACATGTGAAGGTTTTATCCCATGTTTGACATCACGGTGCCCAGAATTTTAAATGACTCTGCTGTCCCTACAGTTGAGCCATTTAGAGCAAGTGATAGGTAAGCATGCAGGTGACTGTTTCCTGGAATCTATGATCACAGCCTGAGTGTTTTAAATGTTATGCTCAAATTATTTTGGCTGCACCACACTTTTAGATTACTGTATATTGACTTATTATTATCAGGAAATGGGCGGCACGGTGGCGCAGTGGGTAACGCTGCTGCCTCGCAGTTGGGAGACCTGTGGACCCGGGTTCGCTTCCCGGGTCCTCCCTGCGTGGAGTTTGCATGTTCTCCCCGTGTCCGCATGGGTTTCCTCCGGGCACTCCGGTTTCCTCCCACAGTCCAAAGACATGCAGGTTAGGTGGATTGGCGATTCTGAATTGGCCCTAGTGTGTGCTTGGTGTGTGGGTGTGTTTGTGTGTGTCCTGCGGTGGGTTGGCACCCTGCCCAGGATTGTTTCCTGCCTTGTGCCCTGTGTTGGCTGGGATTGGCTCCAGCAGACCCCCGTGACCCTGTGTTCGGATTCAGCGGGTTGGTAAATGGATGGATGGATGGATTATCAGGATATAAAGTTGAAAGGGGCAGCTCTTAGATTACAAATGGCTACACTGTCTTTCATGTGAGGGCAGTCTAGGTCATAAATTAACCCAACATACACACTTTGGGGTTACCTGGAGAAAAATTCTTGCAAACATTTGGTGAATGTGCTAATTCTACATCATGCCTGGGACAGGTCTTGAATGTAGGATCCTGAAACTGTTGTGTAGCAACTCTAACCACACAACAAAGTTTAATTTCTTTTGAAAATAATTTTGTTCTTAATTATCTAAAAATATTTTACATCCTTTTAGAAAGTCATATAACTGTCAGAAACAATTAGATAAGTCCCCTTGTGGACATGTGTGTTGAAACCACATTTTATCATCTGTCTAGTTTCTCTTCAGAAATTATTGATCAGTCCTTTTCTTCTAATTCATATCCATTATCTGATTTCAAATTAATCAAAGAAACAGTTTTAATTCTAATTAGGCAAGTTAAAACTGAAGATTAGAGAAAGCACTGTGTCTTTTAGCTATTTAAGATGTCTTTTTTCTAAATCAATATAAAAGCTTGATTAATGTTATTTCTATTTATCATTCTTCACCATCAACCCCTAGCAGTACCTTTACTTACAAACTAAACTGGGTCAGTAATCATATGCCACTGGGTCATTAATGAGTTTTATTCCATCCTTAGTAATCTATTCACCTGCTCATCAGCTTTCATGTAATTTCACTTGAGAATAGCAACCAAAACTGAAAATAATAGAAAATAGTTTGATGAAAAACTTCACTTAACAGTTATACAGTATAATAAATACTGTGTACTAGATTTCTAAGATTTTTTTCACATTTTTATATCAGGTCCACAGCTCAGAAAATGGTGGATGATTTTTCATTAAATAATCGTGCCCTGAATATGGAGGCTACCAACAGATGTGGGTTTGTGAGAGTGTGTTTCACTCCACATTTAATTTGGGAACTGGCTGACTGTGCCACATACACGTGCAGAGGTGGGCGGATCAGTCAGGCACCTACATGATGCAGCGGAGGGAGCGGCTCCTCGCGCCTGTACGCAATGAGGCAGTAGAGAATAAAGGGACCTGCAAGCAACAAAGGAGGAAAAAAAACAAGAGAAAGATCGATTGAGGGAACAGAGGATAAGGAGAAGAGAAGAGAGGAGAGAGAGAAAAAAGCAGGCAGCAAGACAGGAGAGTGCTGGTGTGAATAAGAGAGAGAGAGGAGGCAGACAGCCAGGAAGGAGAACCCCTTCAGAGGAGCATATGGGTGAAGGGGCTGAAGAAGTGTCATGGCTCCAGCTAAGCAGTTTAGAGAGCCAGAGTGAGGGGAAACTCACCACAAAAGTTCGGGAAGTCAGCGGAAGTTGGTGAGGCTCGGACTGAGGAGCACCATTGTAAGCGCCATGGCCTTTGGGGATCCAAGCCTTGGGTTTGGAAGGGGAGCCCTGTTGTATCCATTGAACGGCAGGGACCCGGACCCGTGGAAGGTTAGCTGTGCCTATTGGCAGGGTACCTTAAGGGGACCTGGGAGCACTGGGTGCAAGGCAGGAAACAGCCCTAGTCAGAGGGCTAGTCCATTGCACAGCAAACTCACACATACACACACGCACATGCACACACACACACACACACACATATTGATACTCACATAGGGACCACTTTGGACTATTTAACCTATCAAGGATTCTTTTGGGGATGTGGGGGGACAACCAGTCTAGTCAATATCTGGGTATGTTTTTTGAGCCCAGGACACTGGATCCAAGAAGAAGCAGCAATATCCACTGCTCTACTATGCCAACCCCTAAAATAGTTGCCTTTTCAAAGCTTATTTTTCATAATTAAGATGCTCAACTCAATTTTATTCAAGGAAAGCAAAATAACAAAGTGGTTAACACTGCTGTCTCAAATTTCAGGGTGACTGCATCTGAATCCTGCCCCATCATCTATATATATAATTCACTAAGCCGCCGCCAGAGCAAGCAAGACACCCATGAAAGCACGCAGAACAAGCAAGACACCCATGAAAGCACGCAGGAAGGAGCCACGCCCACCAACTCTAAGACCATTGGATACAACGAAAACTCGCAGAGCCACGCCCACCAACTCGGACGCAGCAACTCACAAAACACGACGTCATTGGATACGACGACAACTCGCAGAGCCACGCCCACCAACTCGGATGCAGCAACTCACAACACAGGGCGTCATTCACGTTCGTCTCTGCTAGACCACACATGCACCTCTGAGCCACGTTGACTTTTCATTATTCTTTTCGGTTATGAGGCACGCACCACCAACGCAAACTGTTTTACACGCCATGGTCTTAGAGTTGGTGGGCGGGTCTCCGTGAGTTGCTCTTGCGAGCAGGCACATGACCAGGCGGTGTGTATGCTTTGAGAACGAGGGTGGACGCGACAGGACCATGTAAGAAGAGGCATGTTTGTCACGGATGTGAATCGCTGAATGAGTTTGCGACGGCGGTCCTCCAATTGTCAGTCATGGACAATTGTATGTTTCCCTCTCCAGAGTTACATCTTTTCATTCACCTACAGTTGTATCCTCAAACCCACCCCATTTGGACAACTGTGTCTTTCAGGAAGTGTTCACTCATCAATACATAATTATGCGGCATATGCTATGCCGTGGTTGGCTACAGCCACGACCACCAACTCGGACTCAAAAACTCACCAATCACCATGTTAGTCGAGTTCGTCTCTGCTACGGTCCACATGCACCTCAGAGCCACGTTGACTTTTCATTATTCCTTTCGGTTACGATGCACAACCGCGTCCTCCATCGCAAACTGTTTTACACGCTGCATATAGCGATTCGAATCCAAACATGCTTCTTCTTAGGTGGTCCTGAAGGAAGACGGAAAACATTTGTCTACAAAATACTCCTTATTCCACGGCACGCATCCACCCTCGCTCTCCAGGCATTCACATTGCCTGCTCATGTGCCCAGACGTAATAACTCACCAAACGACGGAACCCCGCCCACCAACTCTAACCCTCCTCCCATCGTGATAGGGGACGCACCTCAGAGCCCTGCCCACCAACTCTAACTGTCCTCCCACGTACACCCTCGCTCTCGAGGCACGGCTTACTCATATCCCCGCCCCCAACAGCTCGCCAAACACATACTCGCTTTGGTCTGTGCTACGGTCCACATCCAGCTGTGAGCCAAGTTAACTGTTCATTTGCCTACCATGGCCACCGCTTCAAATGTATTTCATGGAAACAACACTTCTTTCAATGTTATACAAATTCCTGCATCAGGTAACTGTTTGTTTCTATCAGTCGGGATTTTCTGGAAAAATGTCATCGACGAAACTGTTGCTCTCGAACTTCGCAACATGGCTGTTAGCTTTGTTTGCCAACATTGGGATATCTTCGGTGACGTGGTGTCCGTTGTTGTTAGTCACAGAAGCATTGTTATACAGTCTGCTCAACAATATGCTGAGTACATGAATACTTCAGGAATCTATGGTGGCGAGGCAGAAATTGTGGCAATGTCCCAAATGCTTCCAGCTACTATCAGCATTTACTTCCAAGAACGTCCTCATGCCTCTCCTCAAGTTTACAATCCAGCCCAACGTCTCTCCATATCCCTGCTCTTTAGCGGTCCTTTGGATGATGGGCATTGCGAGGTTCTCATGCCTCTCAATTTAAACACACACTCCCCTGAACAAACGCATTCCACACAGGACTTTCAATGCACCTTTTGTTCCAAAAGCTTCCGAGTGCAGAGATATCTGAACGCACATTAAAAAAAAACACAACACTAAACCAATGATCCCATGTGAACATTGCCAGCAATGCTTCAAAACAACTCGCGCTTTCAAGAAACACAGACTCATTCCACATTTTGTAACAAGGACTTCACGGGTGAGATGGATCTCCATAACCATGTGCAGATCTGTTCAACACACACATTTGTATGCAAAATTTGCAACAAACACTTTCACGCACGCAGATATCTTACTAACCATCTCAAAACACATTCCCTGATGAATTCCTTTCAGTGTCAACACTGCTCCAAAACCTTCACGCACCAGAAATATCTCAAAGGACATTTAAAAACACACTCCACTGAACAAACGCATACCAAACAGATCTTTCAATGCACCATTTGTTCCAAAACGTTCCAAGTGCAGAGATATCTCAACAAGCATTTAAAAACACACTCCACTGAACGAATTATACAATGTGAACATTGCCAGCAATGCTTCGAAACAACTCGTGCCTTCAAGAAGCACTTACAAACTCATTCCAATTCCTTTCAGTGTCAACACTGCACTAAATCGTTCAACACATCATTTCTTTTCAACAAACATACGAAAACGCATTCCAACATGCACAGTCATCGCATTCAGTTTTCTGCAGCTTTTCAAGAGAATTACGCCATTCCCGTCCAAGAACATAACATTGGCCTACCTACCGCACTATGTACTTTTTGCAATGCTCTTCATTGGCCAGCAGAGGTCAACACATCCGGACATTACACTAAGTGTTGTCACACCGGCAAGGTGTCTTTGCCACCGCTATCTAAACCTCCTCTTTTATTACAAGACCTCTTGACTGGCAAGAACCCACTGTCCCGAAATTACTGTGATCATATCAGGGAATACAACTCTGCTTTAGCTTTCGCGTCAATGGGTGCACACATCGCTCAACCATCTGGACACGGACCGTATGCTTTCCGAATCCATGGTCAAATTTATCACCAGGTCTCTCCTTTATATACCAATCCTGACACGTCACCACGATACGGTCAGCTATATATCTTCGATTCTGCTGAGGCTACCACTCAACGTTTGCAAAAGGAATGTAATAGTGCTTGCAGTGACATTCTGTTGCTTCAACTAGACAAGAGGATACGTCAGGTTAAACCCTTCGCAAAGTATTAAAAGCAAATGCATGACATTATCACTCACAGTAACCCTGTTGCTGCAGTACGAATGGTGTAACGCCCCATCCTGTCAAACTGATGTTGCTGCGATCTTTGTAGGTGAAGACGGGAAACCTCCTGCACAATGCAACATTTGCATATACCCAAGGGGAGATGCTTGCAAGCGTATCTCTGTTCTCAATATGAACTGTGACCCCATGGTTTATCCACTGCTGTTCCCTTACGGAGATCCAGGCTGGCACATACAATTGACCCATGTGGAGGAAAAGCGAACCGCGAAAAGAACACGAGTCACACAGCTCCAATTTTATGCTTTCAGGCTTGTCATAAGATCTTCATTTAGCGTCTTGCATTCCAGTGGCAAACTCTTCCAGCAATACATCGTCAACGTATATGTCAGAACAGAAGGCGAACATTTACATTACCTACAGTCCCATCAACAAGATTTGCGTGTAGAACAATACAGGGGACTTATGGATGCTGTCAATGCAAAAGCACAAGACCATAACCTCCGCCCTGGACAATTGATCATTCTTCCCTCTACCTTTCAAGGCAGTCCAAGGTAAATGCAACAGAACTACCAAGACGCGATGGCAATTGTCCGCAAATGTGGAAAGCCTGACTTATTCTTAACCTTCACCTGCAATCCTGCTTGGCCAGAAATCTATAACGCTATTTCCCATCATGAGCAAACAGAACACAGACCTGACGTTGTTGCTCGTGTCTTTCATATCAAACTGCGACATTTTCTAACAGATATTCTGGAAAACAATATTTTCGGCAATGTTCTCACTTACATCTTTGTCATTGAATTCCAAAAAACGAGGATTGCCTCATTGTCATATGTTACTTACACTTGACTCACAATCCAAAATAAGGACCAAGGATGATATAGACAAATATGTCTGCGCTGAGCTTCCAAATCCTGAAATACACCCTCGACTTTTCCAAATTGTCACTAAATGCATGGTGCATGGTCCGTGTGGCACGCTCAACGCCAAATCACCTTGCATGAAAGACGACACGTGTACCAAAAATTTCCCGAAAGACTTTAATGCGGAGACTCAAGAAAATACACAAGGATATACCCCATATACCGCCGAAGACAGGAGAGAACTGCCATTGTTGGTAAATACGATATCGACAACCGCTGGATAGTTCCTTACCATCCCTGGCTTTCTCAGAAATTCAATGCTCATATTAACGTTGAAGTTTGCGCGTCCATTCAATGTATTAAGTATCTTTATAAGTATGTCTACAAAGGACACAACACTGCATCCATTGCACTTCACAGGGAGCCAGCCGATGGTGTTTTCCAACATGACGAAATACAGACTTTTCTTGACGGTAGGTATGTTAGTGCTCCTGAGGCTATGTGGCGTTTGAACGAGTACAGTCTTTCAGAAAAATCTCACGTGATTACACGATTACCAGTTCATTTGCCATAACAACAAATCATCTTCTTTCATGAGGGTCTCGAGGAACAAGCGCTACCAGCGCGACAAGCCAACAAAAACACTATGCTCTTGGCATGGTTTGAACTCAACAAAACAGATCCTGAAGCTGTGGAGTTACATTACAGTGATGTTCCCCAACATTATACATTTCAAAAATCCTATGGAAAATGGAAAAAGAGAATCAGAGGAGGCACAAAAGTGATCGGTAGAATGCCTGTTGTTGCCATTAACGACACCGAACGTTATTACCTCAGACTTCTCCTTACCCGTTCCGTGGGCGTCACAAGTTTCCACCATCTACGAACAGTCAACGGCATCGAATGTGACACTTTCAAAGAAGCTTGCCAACAATTAAGTCTTCTTAAAGACGACAAGATATGGCATGATACTCTTTCAGAGGCATCCCAGATACGAATGTCACTATTCTTGCGAGAAATGTTTGTTTTCATCTGTGTCTTTGGCGAACCACACAACGTTACACACCTTTGGGACACGCATAAACTCTCCCTTTCTGAGGACTTTCTCACAAAATATTCCACAATCACCGCTTGCATGTATGCTCTCACTGACATTAATGACATGCTACAACCACATGGCCTCAACCTGCACAAATTACACCTACCCCCCCCCCCCCCCCCACTGACATTCCTCCACTGTGTCATTCATCTCCCACCTTCGACGCTCAGGCTGAACACTCACACGCTATTGAACACTACGACAAACTCAACACAGAACAGAAACACGCTGTTGATACTGTTTTACACGCTGCATATAGCAATTCCCATCCCCGATGCTTCTTCTTAGATGGTCCTGCAGGAACAGGGAAAACTTTTGTGTACAAAACCCTGATTCATACCATCAGAGCTAGGGGAGACATTCCAACAACCGTAGCATCTACAGGAATAACTGCAACATTATTAACGGGTGGATGAGCTGCCCATTCTGTTTTTAAAATACCGTTGAAGCTGAATACTACTTCCACATGCAGCATCAAACCTACCTCGCCACACGCTCAACATCTTCTGCAATCCAAATTGATAATATGGGACGAGGCGCCAATGACACATGCATACGCATTCCATGCAGTTGACAGGTTATTAGGTGACCTCACAAGTGATACGCAGCCATTTGGAGGCAAAACAATACTATTGGGTGGAGATTTCCGACAAATACTCCCCGTCATTATGCGTGGCTCCTGCGCGCTTACTGTCACCAGTTGCATTAACAAGCAACCTTTGTGGCGTCACATGCACGTTCTTACACTGACAACAAATATGAAAGCTCTTCCTGAAGAACAACATTTCGCACAATGGCTCCTCGATGTTGGAGACGGGAAAAATGGAACACCTGTGACATTGCCTTCACATTGTTTTCCTTTAATTTCTGATCCCGTTCAACAACTGTATGGCGACATCGACTTCTCAACTGTCACTCTGGAACAACTCAGCACGCGAGCTATAGTAAGCGTCACCAATGAAGACTCGCTACACCTTAATGAACAATCGCTGAAACTTATCCCTAACGACGAGGTGACTTTCACGAGCGTGGACTCCATCGTCACAGACAATCCTGCGGATCAACTTTCATTCCCCGAAGAATTTCTTAATAGTCCTACTCCCACTGGCATGCCTCCGCATAAACTCAAAATTAAAATTGGATCCGTCATCATGCTTCTCAGAAACCTCCGTCTTCAAAAGGTCTTTGTAATGGCACTAGATTGTCTGTTACCAGAATTCACCGCAATGTACTGGAGTGTAAAACTATCACAGCTGCTACCTCACAAACTGTCCTTATTCCCTAGATATCCTTGACCCTGTCAGAGCAAATTTGCCTTTTACTTTTACATGAAGACAATTTCCTATTAGATTGGCCTTTGCGATGACAATTAATAAGGCACAGGGCCAAACTTTCAAAAAGATATGCCTCTATCTGCCAAAACCAGTCTTCAGTCATGGACAATTGTATGGTGCTCTCTCTAGAGTTCCATCTTTTCAATCACTTACTATTGTATCCTCAAACCCACCCCTTTCAGACAACTGTGTCTTTCCGGAAGTGTTCAGCCATCAATAAATAATTAGGCGGCCTATGCTACGCTGTGGGTTCGCTAGTTATATAAGTAAAGTTTGTCTGTAATCTGAATGTCTGTTGTTTTACCAGGCTTATTTTCTGGCCCAGTGTGCATATGCATGTGTGGTTCTTGCTTTGCCCAGTGCTGCAATTATAGACTCTAGTTCTCATCTTCCAAAAATTGGATTAATTGCATCTGGATGGTTGGGTAGAAATGTAATTAAAAAGTATAGATTGATTTACCATCACAAAATTAAAAGCACTCCTTTGATCTCAAAGCATTGCAAATGATTAATGTTATTTTTGAGAAACACTAATATAGGCATTGCTCAGGATTGTGAATTGTTTAGCATATTTTTGTGCTGACAGTACCTTTTCAGTTGTCTAAATATTGCTTTTTGCCTTTCTTTTGGTTTATATTTTGTATATTACTAAGAGTTCCCAGGATAGCATATTTGCTATGCCACATATGCTGTGTGAATCACAACTCTGGGGCCATTTCTATGTAAGCAACTGGAGACCATAGTTTTCTTATCAAAACTTTGCACCAGGAATGCAAAGCAAGATGACTCCTGTTTGGAAAAGATAAACAGTAAGTAAAATATAGCAAGAGTTCTTTGAAGACATAAAGTAGGTATGACCTTTGAATAAACTGTGGGCAGCATCATAGTGTAATGACAAGAAATAACCACATGCCAGCCTGCATGCAAAATTCAATTGATCTGCTGCTTTCCATATACCAGAAATGCCTGAATTTTCCCTTTAGCTTGCTTTTATTTTTGCTTTTGCAGTTAATATTATATATAAATAATAAGCAATGCACATTTTCACCCTCACCCCATCCAGCACAAACAGATGGATTAACAATAACCAATTTGTTGCAGCGACTTTGGATATAAGACAAATGAATATGGTCATAATATTAATTTTATTAAATTCAATTGTTTATTTTTGTATAATGCTCTTCACTGAGTGCAGTCTCAAGGCACTGTAACAACTTCAAATGTAATGTGTAATTAAAACTTTAGAAATTACTAAATACATAATAATAATTTTTTGCATTTATATAGCGCTTTTCTCACTACTCAAAGCACTTGCAGGTTAAGGGCCTTGCTTAAGGGCCCAACAGAGTAGAGTCCCTTTTGGCATTTACGGGATTCGAACCGGCAACCTTCCGATTGCCAGTGCAGATCCCTAGCCTCAGAGCCACCACTCCACCTGCATACAGAAAATGAAACAGATTTGTTTAAACACACAGTAAAACAAAACAGTTACAGACCAACTAACATAAGGAGAACCTAACACTATCTGGCCATTAACAATGTCCATTAACATAATATATTCAGCTTCTTTCAAGATATGGGGATAAAATCAGAATCAGAATATCTGTATTTGCATTGTAACAAATACAACCAAATTAGGTGCAGTCCCTATATAAATATAATTAAAAAAGGATAAGAAAGGATAAGAAGAAATAAGGTAGAACATAAACATTCAACATAAGACCTTAATTGCACATGAACACTATTGCACAAGATGTCATCTATTGCACTGCTGCATTGGAGATGATTAAGTGGCAATTCAGTGCCCTAATAGCAACAGTGTAGATACAGTTATTCAGTCTATTAGTCTTTGTTTTGATGCTCCTATATCTTTTGCCTGATGGCAACAGGTGGAACATGTCATGAGCGGGGTGTGAGGAGTCTTTTAAGATATTTTCTGCTTTCCTGAGGCAGCGAGAGCTGTACTGTTCATCCAGGGAGGGTAAAGAGCAGCCGATGATCTGCTGGGCAGTCTTTATGATCCGCTGAAGTGTATTCCTCTGCGCTGTTGTGCAGCTGGAAAACCACACACAGAGGCAGTAGCACAGGATACTCTCGATAGAGCAGCGATAGAAGGACACCAGCAGTTTTTGGGGGATGTTATTTTCCCTGAGGACTCTCAGGAAATAAAGTCTCTGCTGAGCCTTCTTTGCCAGCTCAGCTGTGTTCACACCCCAGGACAGGTCTTCCATGATGTGGACTCACAGGAAGCGGAAGTCTGACACCCTCTCCACACAGTCCTCTCTGATATAGAGTGGTTTGATGTCTGTTTTCTTTTTCCTGAAGTCCACAACAAGCTCCTTAGTCTTAATTGTGTTCAGGAGCAGGTTGTTGTCAGTGCACCATGCTGTCAGCCGCTCCACTTCATCCCTGTAGGCGGATTCATCCTCCCCAGAGATGAGCCCCACCACAGTGGTGTCGTCTGCAAATTTGATGATGGTGTTGCTGTGGTGGGCGGGGGCACAGTCATGTGTGTACAGCGTGAAGAGCAGGGGACTCAGCACATAGCCCTGAGGAGAGCCGGTGCTGATGCTGATGGCCGAGGAGATGTAAGGGCCCACCCTAACCATTTGTGTGTGGTCTGTCAGAAAGTCTTTAATCCATATACAGGTGGACTATGGGAGTCCCAGGACTAGCATCTTGCACACCAATCTGTGAGGGAAGATGGTGTTAAAATCAGAGCTAAAATCAATAAACAGGAGATGTGCATAGCTCCCCTGGTGCTCCAGATGGGACAGGGTAGCATGGAGAGCAGCAGCAACAGTGTCCTCAGTAGACCTGTTAGCCCTGTAAGCAAATTGGTGTGCATCAAAGGTGGGAGGGATGAAAGACATGATATGACTCCAGACCAGTCTCTCAAAACACTTCATCATCACTATTGGCCGATAGTCATTCAGGCAGGTTATGGGTGATTTTTTTGGTAAAGGGAGTAAGATGGAGGATTTCAGACAGGGAGGAACTGAGGCCTGGGACAGTGACAGGTTAAAGATCTTTGTAAAGACCCCAGCCAGCTGCTCTGCACATCTCCTCAACACACGTCCAGGGACACCGTTGGGACTTGCTGCCTTCCTAGGATTGACAGCCTATTACGAGCATCTCATCTCGTGTTCCTCCACCCTAAGGGAAGGGGGTGATGTTGTTGTGAGTTGCTGCTGCGTGTGTAACAGCTTCCTCTGGTAGTTCCATCTCAAAGCGAGCAAAGAAGTGGTTCAGCTCCTCTGCCATTGAGGCGTTACCTTCAGCAGCTCCATGGCTGGTCCTGTAGTTGGTGAAGTGATGACCTCCCTGCCAAACCTGCCTGCTGTTATTACTGTCAAGGTGTTCCTCAATCCTTCTCCTATAGCCCCTCTTAGCCTTTCTGATGCCTCTCTTCAGGTTGGACCGTGTCGTGCCGTAGAGAGCCTTGTCACCACACCTAAAGGCAGTGTTCCTTTCCCTTAGCAGCCGCTGAACCTCTCTTGTCATCCAGGGCTTCTGGTTTGGATAGACGGATACATTTCTCCACTGTGACAGTGTCAATGCAGGTTTTGATGTAACACAATACACTGTCGGTGTAGAGTTCCAGGTCTGGACTTTCAAAAATGTCAGAGTTAGTCCTGTTGAAGCAGTCCTGCAGCTGCAGAGAGGTGTCATCAGGCCAGGTTGTGATGGATCTTGTGGTGGTAAGATCAGATCTGTGGAGAGGGGAATATGCAGGAATCATCAGCAGTGACATGTGGTCAGTCTGGGCCAGGTGTGGAAGCTGTTTAGCTCAGTAGCCAAGCTTGATGTTTGAGTACACCTTGTCTAGTATGTTGGCTCCTCCAGTAGCACACTTTATGTGCTGGTGGAGTTTGGGGAGCACTGCTTTTAAATCCATGTGATTAAAGTCCCCTGCGATAATGAACACTGCATCAGAGTAACGGCTCTGTTGGCTGCTAATGCTACTGTATAAATGTCTCAGAGCCAAGTTAGCATTAGCAGCTGGTGATATGTAAACAACGGTGATCATTACCACATTGAACTCCCACGGTAAATAGATAGGTCTACATTTCACAGTCATATACTCCAAGTCTGGAGAGCAATGGCTATCCACTATCATTGCGTCCATGCACCAGTTATTATTGATGTACACACACACACACCCTCCTCTGCTCTTATTGGAATCTCTAGTCCTGTCATAGCGCCACAATGTATAGCCTGTTAGCTCAATAGCCGAGTCTGGTATGCATGAATGAAGCCAGGTTTCCGTGAACTCAAACAACAACAACATTTATTTATATAGCACATTTTCATACAAATAATGTAGCTCAAAGTGCTTTACATGATGAAGAATGAGAAAAAAAAAGACAAAATAAGAATTAAAATAAGAGAACACTAATTAACATAGAATAAAAGTAAGGTCCGAGGGCCAGGGAGGAAAAAACAAAAAAAACTCCAGACGGCTGGAGAAAAAATAAAATCTGCAGGGGTTCCAAGCCCAGCCCCCTATAGGCATTCTACCTAACATAAATGACCTCAATCAGTAAACAAGCTACTGTCCTTGATCATGTGGTCTGATGCAACCTGATGCATCAGTTCATCCATCTTGTTGACAATAGATCTGGCATTAGCGAGGAAAAGGCTTGGAAGCAGAGGTTTGTGAGGCTGTCTCCGTAGACTAGCTAGCGCGCCAGCCCTGCACCCTCGTTTCTGCTTCCTCTCTCTGCGCCGCCTTCATCATCAGCCTCCGGGGAAGGTAATCCACGTGGAGCCAGGTGTCCTGGCTATATCCACCAGAATGCTGTGCGAGTGAATGAATTCCGCTGTAACACTCCCGTCACAGCAGACTCTGATCTTAAGAAGACTGTCTTGGTTGTAGTATATGTTCGCCCAACAGGATGTAGAACGAACTAAAATCAACACACACACGCACAAAAAACAAAACTCCAAAGGGGAGAGCACTGAGCTGCTGCAACTATGTGCGCCGCCATGTTAGATCTCAATCAAAATATCTATTCACCTAAGTAATTTCTCATTTTTAAAGTGACTCAGCACTCTCTTTGTGCATTACAACCATTGTAATATCAAAGAGCGGGGATTTACAAGATATTCTCAAATTCACTTACTTCTATTCATGATAATTTGGGGACAGAGATCATCTTGGCAGCACCATGCAGAAGAAAAGAACCAGTTCGAGGTAGACCAGCAGTCCATCACTGTCCCACTCATAAACGTACGTTCATGGCTAGTAATTATGAAGCAGAGATGCTCAAGTGGAAGGAGGGAAATCTCCTGCAAAACCCTCTTCCCACATTGGTGCTCCTTAGCCTACAAGAAAGAACTTCTTAAATCATCCTTCCTCTTTCCCTGCTGCCATTCCAATCACCCTCTTTCACTGACAGAGAGAAAAGGGAATTAACTGTGGTCTGAAAGGTGGGAGCAGCAACTAGAATTGAGCAGCAGGAAAGCTAGAAAACATTTAGGTTTCTTTGGTTCAATCATTTTTCACATGAAGCCATCACCTACTTTTGCACATTTGAATATTCGATAGTTGGCACTTGGGAGTGGGTTCATCTGGTTTGTTGTGCTAGGCTTCATTGACTGTGGTGAGTCACAATGTCCATTCTGCCATGTGAACTACCACGGTACTTTGAGTAGCTCAAATGCTTTATCATTTAACCAGTCGCTTTAAATAATTTACCACCAAAACTTATTTATATTGATACTGGTTAAGTTTATTATCAATAATACATTTAATTCTTCTTTAATACAAGGTGTTTAATATATTTAAAGTAATTATTCTTCTGTGCTTTACAAAGTGTTGTGATAATGTGCACTATGAAAGGCACCAGATAAAATAAATACAGTATTTGTTAACTGATAACAAACTTAATACTTACATAACAAAAGTAGATTAAATCATTATACACAACTGAAATCTAGTTTTAAATAATTCCACTGTACATAAATATATATAGGCTACTCTTTGGATATTTCAGGTCCTTTTAAACCACACTTAAAGCTGCCGTAACTCATTTTCATAATATGCAGATATTTCCTTCATAAAAGGAAAAACATGGTTCTCTCAGGCTTCAGTTCACAGTGTATTTTTTAAGGGAGAACATTTTTATTTCATTCTACCTTCCTCCACTTTTAAATGATACTAATTAACCTTGCCAAATTATTATTCTGAACATCTGCCATTTTTAGGATATCTACAGGGTGATCACAATGGCCTTGTTTTAGACATGACTGATTTCTCAGTGCCAGGCTTATGTAGATATTGCCATTGTGCATATTATTTCACACAGTGCCTTCTTAAGTATATATTGGTACACTGCATTTAATCAAAATCTCTATTCACACCAGAAAAGATCTCACCAATCACATGTCTTCTGACAATGACCCTTAGGTCTATTTCAAAATGTGTGCTAGCTGCTATTACCAATAATGACTGGTTTTGATATACAGTTTGAGTCTAAGTTAGTTAGTGATTAATCAATTAGTCAATCATACTTTATTTATATAGCACCTTTCATACCTGAAATGCTGCTCATTGATGTACTTTACATTTTTTGTTTTAATTGTTATAAACAGTGTCTTGTCTATAGTTTGTATACAATGTAGCTTCTTTTATATCAGTGGCAGTGTAGCACCCCTTTCTAATTTTGTGGAAATCGGTTATGATGTGAAGAACATAAAAATTAGGAAAGATATGGGTAGGTGTCCTTATACCAATATTATAACAAATAATGAGTAAATATGAAAAAATTGAATTAAATCCATGAATAATTATGAGCCACTAGACCAAATGACTTCAAGAAATCAGCCATATCCAGGTACATGCCATTAGCCCCCAGACCTGCTGTTAGTTCTGAGGAAATCTGGATTTAGCATCAAAATAGTGAAAATAAAGTTTTTTTTACTTTTTGCCATTATTCAAATTTTGAGAATGTGACTATTAGCTATTTGCTTTCCATAGATCAGCATTTAGAAGAGAACATGTAACCTTTTGGTTATGTATTTATCATTCTTCCACACACTCTAATTGTTTTTCACATGTAATGTGGTTTTGTTTTTTTTCTTTGTAGAATTTAGAATTTTGTAGAATTTAGAATTTTCAGGAATTTTTTAGAATTTTGTAGAATTTAGGTTACACATAGCAATTACACATAGTATGATTGCAGCATAAATCTGTGCTATTGTTATTCTATTGTGTATTCTATATATTGTATATTTATTGTATAGATTATATTAATATTTATTATATGTAGAAGAGAAAACATCCGTCTGTATTTGTACAAACCTATACAACAGTGTTTCCCAAACTTGGTCCTGGGCACCCCTTGTAGCTGCAGGTTTTTGTTCCAACCGGATTCCTAATCAGTGACAACACCTGATAGCACTGATCTCATTTAATTAGCTGTTTTTTTTTCTTTTATTCGACATTCAGAAAAGCACAGCAGCATGATTTTTACATTTATAAGACATTTAGATATATTTCTGCTTTTGCTATACATTTAAATGCTTAACTCTCTTTTGTTGATGTCATTATACTTTGCCCTTTCTCGGTGTAGTTTTTCCCCCTTCATTGTATCTTAATAATGACAATTTAAAACAAGCAGATCAGACACTCAGGCAAACAACACTAAATAATCAAAGGCTGCAACTACTTTAGAGTCAGACCCACTAATTAGTAAATAATGGATTAAACAATTAGAAGACCTAGAAAAGTAGAATGAAAATCAAGATGAAAATACTGTTAAAAAGAAAAAAACTACATTATTCCTATATAACTGCTTGGTACATTTTAATATTTTTTTTTTTAGAAAACTTAGTTTTCTAATTTCTATATTGTTGCCTAAACACAGAACTTGGGAAATAACAGTTCACTTAATTAGCCCAGGACCGAGTTTGGGAAACACTACTATACAACATGTAATAGTAGCCTTCTGTTAATGACTATTTATATTTCACCTTCTTTCCTCCAACAACATTTGCATTTTCCATCATTGCTTGTCCTGTGAATGCAGTCACAAGTGTCTACTGAGCAAATCTTGTCAAAAACATAGAAATATATCCATAATGGATTCCCAGATTGCTACATAGTGCACAGCCAGACAACACACTGTCAGCAGAAGTAATTTAGCATCGCCAATTAACCTGACAGCATGCCTTGGTACCAAGGGAGGCAACCCACAGGGGAGAACATACACAAACAAGATGCATCCTGGTACAGACATCAGCTCAAGACCTACATACTATGAAGGAGAACTAACTGTCAATTCATTCTAATATCCAAGTACATTTTTTGATAATGTCAAATTTACAGGTGTACGTCATATATTATAAATATAAGTAAAGCTTTTTATTTTATTAGAGCATTCTTCTAATATAACAAACATTTTTCAGTTATCTGGTTAAAACAGCTGTCATTTTAAGTGTCATGAGAGCACAGAGGTTAGTGCTGCTGCCTCACAACTCCTGTGACCTGAGTTTGATTCATTTTCTATGTGGAGTTAGCATGTTCACCCATGTCAGTGTAGATTTTTTATAACTTCTTCCCACAACACAAAGATAAATGTTTTTTTCTTACTAATCATGTCTCTTTCCACTTTTCTTTTCATAGCAACCCTTTGACTTTGACCTTTAAGTATGGCTAATTGTTGAAATCAAAATTGTAATAATAAGAAGGTTGGTGATTCTTACATTCACCTACAACAAATTGTGGATTCAGCAGTTCCATTTTTGAATTAATTTCCATGTTATCTGTGTTTTTTCTCTTAAAACTAGAATCCCTGAAGTCTATGGAAAAACTGGTAATCCAGGACCACCTTAAATTCCTTTGCACCTCTCCATCAGTGTCTTTTGTTTTGTAAATGTGTCGATCAGCAGAAGCAACAAGCAGCCTGCTATCCCATCCCACCCCCCACCCCCCATGTGTGTTCCGTTTCTACAATGATCTATGTAAATGTAGGATGAACACATAAATAAAAAATAAACATTTTTCATACTTTAGTAATAATTGACAAAATGTAGATATAAGGTGTGTAATGTGTGAAGACTGAAGTCCAAATATCAAATAAACACTTTCACAAAAAGTACAAATATAACAAAACTAGTGCGCTTTTATTCAAGAACATAACCGTAGTAAAAGAAATCGGGTTAGGTTTATGAATTATGACACAAATGCTTGGGTGGTGCAGAGGTAAGTACAGTGGAACCTCGGTTTGCGAGTAACTTGGTTTACGAGTGTTTTGCAAGACGAGCTAAAATTTTTAATACATTTTGACTTGATAAACGAGCGAGGTCTTGCAGTATGAGTAGTATGTATACACTTTGTTTGCTGAGCGTCATGTGATCACAACTGAGCTGATGGTTCTTCTGTATCTCTTGCTGCAGACGATTGTGGGCAATTGTCTCCTATTGTTCGTCTGAGTCAGTGTGCCTCACTTATATAGTCAACATCCGTACGAGCGTATACTGTTTACTACAGCATTGTGACTGTGTGTGTGTGTGCACACGAGGCTGAGTCTCAGTACTTTAGCGACACCAGCTTTATTCAGCTTGAAACAGCAACAGTGTGGTTATTTATTGTAGCCGGATCTGCCACTATCCTATACACGGACACAGCAGTCGGGCAGGATCGCGGCCAAGTAGTACTGTGCCCTGCGCATTTATAATGTTCCTTGTTCTTTGTATCACCCATCAACGGCAGGCGCTTATAGCATGTCCGCGATCTTGTCGGATTTGCTTTAGGACACTCTTCCGCATGTTGTCCCGTTGGGTGGAATCCCACGAGTTTAGAAACTCACTCACACCAGCCATGATTCTTTTCAAAGTTAAAGTGCAGGTTAATTTGTTTTATGTATTTTTACTTTATATTTTGTATTAATCATTTTTATATGAATAGTTTTGGGTTGTGGAACGAATCATCATATGATATTTCCATCCATCCATCCATTTTCCAACCCGCTGAATCCGAACACAGGGTCCATTATTTCTTATATGGAAATTCACTTTGATATACGAGTGCTTTGGACTGCAAGCACGTTTCTGGAACGAATTATGCTTGCAAACCGAGGTTCCACTGTACTGCTGACTTATAATCATGAGGTTCCTGGTTAGATTCCAAGCTTGTCTGTTTTGAGTAGTGAGCTGCTCTTATTATTACTATTATAAAATAAAAACATATATTTGATTTGAATCTGTAACAGCTGGTGTAAATTTATGGTACTTATAAAGGTTAGCGTGTTTTTTTTTCAGTTTTCAGTCACGTTCACACTTCCCCTCTATAAGCCCTGCTTTTTCTTTGAAGGACATGAATGTGGCAGACAGACTGGCAGGATGCCGCCCAACCTGTTGCTGCATCCAAACGGTGCCATCCTTCACCTTTACACTTGGTGTAGCTGCGTTGTTCTTATACGTGAATGGACATTTCTTGCGGGGAGGGCTTCTGTTCCCTTTCTCCGATGTAGAACCCTCATCCCCATCTGAGTTCACCTCTGTTATAGCATGTCTTTATTTGAAAACTAGCAGTGTCAGATTGGGGGGAGCATGACTGAGAGAATAAACTGAACAAAAAAACAAAATGCTAACTTTTACAAGTACCATAAATTTACAGCGGCTGTTACAGACTCAAATCAAATGTATGTTTTTATTCTATAATAGTAACAATAAGAGCAGCTCACTACTCAAAACAGATGAGCTCAGAATGGAACCGGGAACCTCTTCATTATGAGTCAGCAGTTTTTACTGCTGCACCACCCAAGCAGTCATGTCAGTGTCATAACCTAACCCAATTTCTTTTTTTATGGTTATACCATATTATTGAATAAAAGCACACTTGTTTTCCTATACTTGTACCTTTTATGATTTGGACTTCAGTGTTCACACATTTCACACTTCATGTCTACATTTTGTCAATTATTACTAAAATATGAAAAATGTTTATTTTTTAGTTATGTATTCAACAATTCCTGCCTTGCATTTCGTCCTACATTTACACAGATCGTTGTAGACACAAAACACAGATGAAATGTATGTACTCCAAATGACAATATATTATTTTCCCTCTACAATTCCAGGCACCTCACACTCAGATAATAAACAAGACTTGAGCTCTGAGAATCTTGTCTACGACTAGAGCTGTGTCGGTGTGTGGGACGGGGGATGGGATAGCAGGCTGCTTGTTGCTTGTGATGATCGACACTGATGGAGAGGTGCAAAGGAATTTAAGGTGGGCCGGGATTATCAGTTTTTGTAGGTTTCAGGGATTATAGTGTTAAAGGTGTGGTTGAGAGCATGTGCTGATTGCATGTTGCCATACCTACCACACAATGAACCATGTGGATTGGGACCTGAGTGCAGCGGGTGACACCTAAGCACCACACTGGAACAGTGTGAGTTTTTTTTTTTATGGTGGGTGGAGTGCCAATCCTGCCACCAACCCCAAAGTTTTCCCTGTAAATTGGAGGACCTGCTTGCAGAGCTGGATTAAGATGAATGACATACCCAGGACAAAGCAAGAGCAGGTTAAGGGCCCAATGGAGTTGTGTCACTTTTGGCATTTATGGCATTCAAACCTTCCGATTGCCACCACAGATCCCTAGCCTCAGAGCCACCACCCTGCTGTCCTTAAAGGTGCACTCTACCCAAAAAAAGAAAAACTTAACACATAACATAAGAGGACCTTGTACATTTTAAATCCAACTCAAGATGCTAGAGTTCATCCAAGCGTCTTCTGGAAGGCCAGAGGCAACTCTGGACAGGATGCCAGTGCATCACAGGGCCCATTGATACATACAAACCCACACTCATGTAATGTGGAGATATTTGGTGATATGGAAGCAAAACTGGAGTACCTGGAGTAAAAGACACACACAGTCTCACGCAATGAAATGATTTTCAGACTGACAGAGAGAGAGTGAGGCTTGGGAACAGATAATAGCAAGCAGTAGGACTGAAAACCAGACTCTAAATTGGCCTGCTGTTTGTAAGTGTGAATGTGTGTAACATTGTTCCCTACAAAGCACTAGCACTTTATTCACGGTTGGTTCCTACGTTAAACTTGATAGACATTCTGACTGCTTCAATGCTATAAAGAAAAAAATCCTCAGAAAATGGATGGGTGGATATTTGATTTTTTTTCACACAAAATATTCTTTGAATTATTATCTTAAAACAGTAATTATTCTACTTTTATTTTGTGGTATCTATAATCCTTGGAAGGCATCTTTTTTGTTTAAAAATGCCCTTTTTAAATTCAGTGCCTCTTACAAATAGGTTATACATTTTTGAAAAACATTCAACCAGTAAAACAAATTCACTAGCATATTGATAACCTGAAAACTCAAAGAACATGTCATATTTAAGGGGAATGTTCATTTCATGTTTGAAAAGAGAATAAAAAAATAAATATTGCGAGCTACTAACTCGTCTCACCATTGTAGCTTTATACTTTAAAAAATTATGTTTGGGTAGTTCCAAACACATAGACTTACATTTGATGTTTGCTGAGAGACGTTTGTGAATTCCATGAGCTACATAGATGAGTAAAGCAGCTTGTTTAGTGGAGGCATTAGATATGTATGCATGTGCTATTTCCTCCCGACAAAGTTGTCAGATAGCTTAGTGTGCATCAGCACTCAGTCAGAACAAATGTGTTTTCCATGAGTGTGATGATTAATAAGGCTTTCCTTGTCAATAATGTGATGGTTAAAGTATTTCATCACTGCACCTGCCACAAGAGAAAAAGGTTAACTGTGTGCAGGAAAATATTATCAGTTTTTAGGATGATATAAAGCAGAGCTAATACAAGATCATATGATGGGTACAAAAATGATATTGTTTGCAATAGCCTATAAAACAATACAAATGATTTTGTTTCTTTAAATCAATTAATTTATTATTATTAAAAATTAGAGGGTCCTTATAGACAAATGGATGAATGGGTATCCATTTTTAAGTTTGGTTCAATTATTCAATTAAATTCAGTTATTGGAATTATTGGTAAATTCCTTTGTTCTGAGCCAGAAATGCAAAAAAGCCGTCAAATCGCATAATTCAAACCAAAAAGTTTTTTTGTTTTTTTTTGCATATAAAAGGAAGATTGATAGGGGACATTAATGTACTGCAAAAAACACACACAACCTCTGACTGTCCTGTGTGGGTCTTATTTTATATTCTGGCCATCCTTGCCTCCTTCCAGAGATGGATAACCTCTTAAGTAGGAGTTACTCACTAACACAAATCTTTCCTTCCTCCCATCCATTCCTTTCTCTGATGTTTCATGATTTTCCTGAACCATAGAAACTGTTGCCCCTTTCTTTCTTTTTTCTTTTTCTAAATTGAGTACTCAGACTAGATAGGAGTCTGGGGGAGCTGAAGTATATCATGACAGCATTTAGATCAAAACAAGAACCATTCCTGAACCAGTTACCAGATCATCACAGGGCAAGCTTAAGGATACAAATTGACAGTTAACATAATAACCCAACTTGATGAAAAATAAGGAGCTACTACTATGCCTCGCTGTTGTCTGGATAAAATGAGTAATATGGACACAAAGTAAATAACGTAACTGACACGTCCTAATGACCAGACACTAATAACACTGACCAGATTCCAATAACCAAATAAAAAGTTAACATAAGCACCAACAAAAGAAGCAAAATACCAAAAAGGCAAATTGTTACAATCTGACTTTCTAAATTAAAATTAAGAAGAATCTTAAAATGCTTCTAATCATCATTTGTAGGAGAAAAAGACAACTGTGACTTCGTACACTGACTAATTTCACCATTCCATTCATGTCATCCATCTAAAGTGGCTATGGTGTTTAACAAGGAGAAAATCTATTTGAATATGTGGAGAGAGTACAAAATCCACACCGAATGCATACTTAGGGCCCATGTGGCAGTAGTTTAAAGTATATCAGCAAAATGGTATCCTTGAATTAATTAGCACATCAGAATAGTGTCAGGATCAAGCTGAATAATAATTATGTTGGGTAAGCAACCTACAGTAGATCCAGAGATAGACAGTTACCACAGATTTATTCATCTGAGCAGTTGGTCTGCACTCCAGAAAGTACTAAGTGGGCATAGCTTATCTCTGTAGGAACTTCTCAAAGATCTTATATTGTTTTCATGACTTTTAGTGCTTTGAATTCAATTAATCTTTCACATTTTTTGTTTTATTTCAGTGTACTCTCTTAACAGTTACAGTTTGTACTTGTTTAGTTGTTTTCCTTATCTATGAACAATGAGGTGGAAATACAATGGTTTCTAACTTGGAACTATTTCTCATGTAACAGCTTCTTTAAGAAAGAATTTAGGAAGAACTGAAGATTGAAGTGTGCAGTCCACTATGCTCCACTGAACATTTTGTTGACTTTGTCTAGAACATAAACACACACTTGTAGGAATTTCTAATTTGCCTGAATAAAGTCTGTCTAATTAAATGACAGTTTGCTAATCAAAAAATTGGTTCATAGCTGGTCTAGTCAAGTATACTTTGAATTTCCTAACTATGGCTCAATTTAGTGCTTACACAATTAAACTTTGTAACAAGTGTCAGTGACCTTATAAAGAAACGTTTTATTCAAATTTTGATGGTACAAAGTTAAAATCAAAAAGTAAAGGCAACTGAAAATTTACATGGTAACTGCAATGGATAGAACACGAAACAATGCAACACGTTTACAATGGCTTGTGGGTAATTCAAAACATGCACAGTACAGCTGTCTGCCATTATAGTCTAGCAAAGGTCAAGTGAACATGGATATACCACAGTGAACTTTCTTTGGACTACTCGGCACAATTATTTAACTGTTTGACAATGGACTCTAGAATTTGAATTCATGATATATAATAGAGTCATACTTAGTGTCAGAAATACTGTATATACATGGTATTCCTTAAATTTGAGTGAATCATCATCATTGATAAAATAGAGTATATGGCAAAACATCTGTGGACACTTGACCATCATATCATCTATCAGACTTTGACCATCATATCATCTATCAGACTTCCAGATAGAGAAGCATGAGTCATCACTCCAGAAGGCATGTTTTTACTCCTTCAGAATCCAATGGCAACATGCTTTACGCCAGCCATTGTCCAAAGGGATCTTAAGCGTTTGTGCAACTGCTTTCATGAGGCACCCGATGCACAGATCTTGTGCTAATGTTGCCTCCAGAGGAAGTTTAGAACTCTGCTGTGAGTGATGCAACAGGCGATAGGCAATTTTTACAAGTTATGCGCCTTACCTCTTGGTGACCCCACTCTGTGAGTTTGTGAGGTCTACCACTTCATGGCTGAACTGTTGTTGCTCCTAGATGCTTCCATTGCACAATAATTGTACTTCGGGTTGACTGGCAAAGATCTATCAGAGCAGAAATTTCACATACTGATTTGTGGCAAAGGTGGCATCCTATGAAAGATCTATATTTAGAATCACTGAGCTCTTCAGTACGACCCATTCTACTTCCACTTATTTTGTGAAGCTTTCAATCTCCATTTGAGAGGGTCATGTGCTTAATGTTATGCACCTGCTAACAATGGGTGTGGCTCAAACACCTGAACGCTATAATTTGGAGGAGCGTTCACATTCTTTTGGCCATATAGTTTATAATTGGACTTTTGGAAGAGTTTCAATTTCAAGAAACAAGAAGACACAATCAATTTGAAAATTGTGTGTTTTCGCAACTTTTTTTATCAAAGGTTATTATAATTCAGTAACGATCAATAAAGGGATTACTTCACATCACAAGAGTTCTTCCATACCTCACCAATAAACTAATTTAATAAGTCTTAAGTAGAAGGAAAAACAACACAATGAAATTATATTTCCTTTTTACAAAATTTGTCTGATTTGAAGATAGCAATAAACATGGGCAACAAAGCCTTTAAGTAGCAGAAAACAAGAGAGTCCTTGATTGTACTATTATAGTTAAAACAGCTCGCATTTATGATTTGATGGATTCCTCCCAGATGAACACAAGCAATGACAGCTCTCCACAGTCTGTGCCTTCTAATGTCTGCCCTCAAGGGGACATGCATTTGCAGCTATGCCCATTATTCAATCCACTGGGGACAACAGCAAACAGAGCTCACCCAGAACTGTCATGACATGATGGCTCACTTAGTTTTTGAAATGAAGCTGTAAAGAAAATAAACACTGACAGGTGGGGATTTGCTTGAATACAAATGATATCTATTATAGGTAGGGGGCATAAATAAAGTACACTCTGTGTTCCAGTTTACAGTATGCTAATCCAGCAAACCATTTTTAGATAACTTCCTTTATACATAATTTCCTTTATAAATTTGGCATTTAACCAATGGTATTAAATCCTAATGTATCATAAAAATGATATGATGAAACAAAGGGTCATTTCACTTTCAGAAAAAACAGATGTGTGAACAACAATAATAGTGGTGTTTTGTAACTGAACATTAAGTCTAAACTAAGCTCAAACTGCAGCTTTTTTAAGTGACTAAACTCACCCCACCACCCTATCAAACTATAGTTAAACTCTAACGATTCATAGCT